>NC_089827.1:9211852-9431852 GCF_035046505.1 Tiliqua scincoides | reverse complement strand
GAGAACTGGTGACCAAATTTAAAATGCAAAACCGTGGAATGAAACAACTTGAAGTGAGAACTTGCTGTGCAGGGCCACCTCATCGATGAGTTGTCTCTGGCAGAAGGCTGGCAGGGGGTACCAGCTTCCATCCACATTCACTAATCTTCCTTCTCCCGCTCCCTGGATTGGAAAAGGATGAAGCAGACAAAATGGGCGTAAAGGAGAGCAATGGGTTACAGCAGTGCTTCTTGAACGGTTTAGAGGCCCTAGAGCAGCTCTTTTCAATCTTTTTCATCTTACAGGACAAGGAACTAAAATTATCAAGGCACACCATCAGTTTTGGGACAGTTGACAAGGTACAACTTGCTGCAGGTGGGAAGCTCACATCCCCAATGGCCCTACTAATAAATGACCCTCCCTCAAACTCCTCCGGAACACCTAATGACCATTCACGGCACACCAATGTGCTGCAGCAGCACCCTGGTTGAAAATCACTGCCCCAGAGGCTGCTGCATGATTTTTAAATGCCAAGGTTATAATGGTGATTATAGCAGCAGCGGTGCCTCCTCCTTCCCCCCAAGTAGAAGCTTGTTTAACCCTTGATGGACATGACCTAATCTGCCCTGCCAGGTTTGAGAACCACCAAAAATTTGGGTCACAACCCACTGGTGGGCCCTGGACCCACAGTTTGAGAACCACTCTTACCCGGTTATGTGCAAACCTCTGTTTCTCCAAAACTCTATCTGAAAGAGTTTTGGAGAAGAAGAGGTTTGCACATAACCAGATAAGAAGGGCAGCATATTGCACACCCCCTCAGGTGGCAGAAGCTCTTGGGTTGGTGCAACCCTGATCACCATTCAATCACCCCCAATCTCCATTCAATCAATCAAGCCTCTGTGGCTATGAGTGGCCTGATAAAGTGAAACTTTTTTTCAGATGGGCCCCAATGCTTAAAAGTTTGAGAACCACTGAGTTGGTACTTAAAGAAATCAGTGTTGCTTATCACAATCATCTACCTCTTGAGATTCGAGGTAAAGCCCTGAGTTTTGAGGACATTTATTTCTGTGCTTCCAATTCCTATGATTATGAAGCAGTTTTATTTGTATTATTTTTATTTTTTTTTAACCGAAACCTCCCTCTTTCAATTGCAGAACACACTGAACACATCTCTCATTATATTGAGATTCTGTGGAAGGCCTTCACATATTTTAAGTGGCTCTTTTTCTGAGGCTTCTTCAGGTTATCACTGCTCCCTGCTTGTTAAACCAGAGAATAACGGTATCGGTCTCAGTAGAATATGTTGCCCTCTGGGTAGAACAGAGTCAATCTGTGTGTGAAGTCTGCACCGGCCAAAGATTTAATATCCCCTTGCGGCATTGAGCTTCCATTTCTGTCCCACTGAAATCTGTGTTCTTGTTGCAAATGCACCCTCTGAATATATGCCACCTCTGAATATATGCTGGAGGTAGATGCTGTAGAATCTTTAACTCAGCCATTTTCAACCACTGTGCCGTGGCACACTGGTGTGTCGTGAATGGTTCCCAGGTGTGCTGTGGGAATTTGGGAGAGGGTCATTTATCAACAGGACCATTGGGGGATATGAGCCCCCTACTGACAGCCCAGTGTACCTTGTCAATTGTCAAAAAACCAATGGTGTGCCTTGACCACTTTAGTGCCTTGCCGGTGTGCTGTGAAATGAAAAAGGTTGAAAATCACTGCTTTAACTGCTAACCTTTAAACTCTTTAACCATTCAATAACTTTGTCAAAGTAAGAATAGAAAAGACCAGAAAAAGCCTCAATTCATCTTCAGTCCAAACTGTGCTTGAACAAACTGAATTCTGAGTCAGAGTCTTTGGAATCTTTGGACATGTTTAGTACACTGTCTCTCTTCAGACACTGAGATCACCATTTGAACTAAGAGGGAGAAGAAGCAGTGACATTGCTAGGGGGATGCAGGGGATGTGGGATGCACCAGATGACATGCACGGGGTGGTGGTGGTGACGACACCACTGCTGGCCAACATTTTTAAAATCTTGGTATTTTCGAATAATACCATCATGTTATATATCATTTGATGTGCAATTTCACTCAGAATGCAATGAAACCAATTGTGCTGAAATATCTCTATTCTGTCAAAAGATACAGCCAAAAACACTAGTGGAGCAGAGCAATGGTGCATCACCATGCCCACCGGTAGGGGTACTACCCACCCACTGCATGGGAAGAGGTCCCTCATGGGGATAACGCGCTGGCATCCCGCACTGGGTGATGCAAACTGTAGTGACGCCACTGAGAAGGAAATGCACAGTCTATTTTATAAGTGCAAATATCCTAAAGAGAAATGTAAAGTTTGCACTTCTCCTACTGAAGCAAACCCTGAGATTTACATTCATATCCCAGCCTTCTTCTAAGGAGCTCACTTCAACCGTTTTGTCCCCTCTTTGATACACTTTCAATTGCTCAGCTTGCGCAAGGACAATCAGAGCCCAATCCTATGCATGTCTACTCAGCAGCAAGTCCCATTATAGTCAATGGGGCTCACTCCCAGGTAAGTGTGGATAGAATTGCAGTCTCAATGAGCTTCTCCTCTGAGCAGGGATTTGAATATGGGTTTCCTAAGACTATAGTCAACACTGAAGCCATTGCATCACACCGACTACTTTTTATACACCACTACAAGTCCAGCAAAGCTTCTTCAGCTCTTATAGTGCAATCCTATACTCGGCCGGCATCTAATAGGAAGTGGTGTCTAGCGTTCTTCCTCTGCCATCCACTTGTAGCTTTCCTCTGTCATTTACAAATCTAGGTTCTCTCTGTCCGATTCCTTTTTCAAAGCATTCCAAAGCAGAAGGAATAAAAAGTTGCCTTTTGCAAAGTGCTTGCAAATGAAGAGATTAGTGCAAAGGGGGTGGGGAGGCATTTGAGTAGCGTTCATTACTATCCACGATTTCAGGTATCAGTTGTAGATACCTGAAATTCTGTAGATACAGAATATATCCCCTGCAGGTTCAGGAGGACACCTGTACTAGGAGAATGACCTTCTGCCTTTGCATAACCAAGGGAGAAATGATTGCTCAGTGACCATGAGCTGGAAATCCCCAAATCTGAAATTCAGGTAAGGTCAGCTGAGATTCTGCCCTGGCTCAGATATGCTGCTAATAAAGATATATGGACTCTGCGGGGGGACGACGACGACGGAGTTAACACTCAGTGAAGTAGCAGGGAACCTTGGAGGGCTCCGGGGGGGGGAACTGCTAAATAGATGTGTTTTCCAAGGGCCTCAACAATGAGGTACTCTTCGTTGTCAAGAAGAAGGAATGAAGGCTGAGAGCTTGAACGGGGCAGTCTCTTGAGATGGCGGTTTCAGAGATCTTTTCCCCGATTGCTCTGTGCTGAATCACATCGTATCCCAGATGCCATCTTCGGAGACAACTCGGACAGCTGAGGACTCCCCCCTCCCAGGCCTAGATAAAACATGAAAGCGAACAAAGCCTTTGAGTAACCAGTTCATTAAAAGCCTATAAAAAGAATTGCAATCAAGAAGTTGGAAGGAGGGTAAGATTATTTGTGTTGGCTTGTAGCCACCCAGAGGGGAAAAAGAGCAAATGTGGATTTAAAGAAGACCCTGCTGGAGCAGTTTTTTTTTTTGTGTAACATGGATGATTGGAAGAAAAGTAAATAAGAGAAGATAAAGGATCACCCTGTTGGAATGGTATGCATGGAAAAGAAATTAACAATTAATCTTTAAAGAATGAAACAACTTTCACTTTCGTTTTTGCCATGAAAGGCTTGACTTAGGCCTGAACAATTAAAGGTATACTAACTTAATTTGACAGTGTTATTAACTTGAATTGGATAACTGACCCACCCCTTTTGGATATAAAAACTTAAAGATTATCTTTGACAAGAAGGGATGCAAGACAATAAGAATTGGATGACTCTTTAACTGTGGGAATGTTTGGACACTGATATTGACTTGAAGTGGATTATTGACTTACTTCTTTTAGATATAAAATTTGGGAATTAGCCTTACAAGAAGGTGAAGCAAATTAATGAGAATTGGTTGATTCTTTAATTGTTGGACCATTTTGTTTTTCTTTTTTATAGCCAGAGTTATATCAGCTTGATTTGATACTGATAAGAATGACATCAAAAAATTTAAAGGATGTTAGCGAAAGCCAGACCTCATTAATGGAGATATTGCAAGAATTCAGAAATGATCTGAAGCAAGAGGTTGGAAAACTATCTGAACAAATGAGGCAAATAAACTCCTCCCTGACAAACAGACAAACAAAGAAAAGTATGGAGGGGATGGAAAAATGAATGGACCAAATGTCAGATGAAACTAAAAAATTGGAGATTTTTGTAATGAGACAGGAGATGGAAAAAGCAGCATTTATTATTAGAACTCAGAATTTTCAAGAAGGAAAAAGAGGGAACTCTCAGGGAAAGAGAGCGCGTCCTTTCAAGAAGAAGAAGAATCTTCAGATTAAATTCAAAAAGAATAAAATGGAGAAAACGGAAAAAGAAAAGAGAGGGGTCAAGAAATATAAGAGCGTTAAGAGGAAGAAGAAGGAGTGGAAGGAGCAGTGGAAGGAGCAAAAAGGAAAATATCAACAAGACAGAGAACAAAGAAAATACTAAGACAGGAAGTGAAAATGGCTGAATAACAAGTGGAAATTTTTTTGTAGATATTAATGGATTGAATTCTCCTCAGAAGTGAGGAGTATTCCATTAATTATGTCAAATCAAAGCAGATGTAAATGAAAACAAAGTTGGAACACAAATATTAAGATAATTAAAGTGGCATTAAGATAATTAAAGAGGTACCTTCTAAAGAAAATTTATATAAATTGTTTTATAGATGATATTTAGTTCCAGAGGAAGTAGCAAAAATGTACCCTGGGTCATCAAATAATTGTTAGATATGCAAAGAGAATGAGGGAATTCTTTATTATATGTGGTGGATATGTGGAAAGTAAAGAACTATTGGAAAATGATATATATTGTTACAAGAGATATTGAATTTTGTAGTACCATTCAAACTGGAAATATTCCTCTTAAATGTGATATCAGAAATTGAAAACCAATATAAGAAACATTTTATTGTACATATCAGTATAGCAGCAGGAATATTGTAGGTGCAAAATTTGAAGCCTTTTTATGACTGGATAAATAATTTTAGTTAAACAATAGTGATTGTTAAATCATTAATTAGTATAATGACAAATATGATAATTTTTGTATCAATGACTATTTTTTTTTTCCAGTCATGTTGATTTTTCTTTTTTTGGACTAAGACATGTTGTAATCTATGGCCAATATCCTCATGTGTAACCTATGTAGTCCCAGCCCTAAGTTTAACCCATTTTCCTTACCTGTATCTGTGATAAATAAATAAACTTTGCACAAAAAAAAGATATATAGACTCTGCCGCGTTTGCCAGAAGTGAGAATTATCGTCTCCCATACAAAAAGTCTGGAATAAGTATAACAATTGCAAGTATCAATAAACGTTTATGGGTCTACAACACACTTCTGAGTTTTAGCTCAAACGGCAACTTGTAATTTCAAGTCTTCTCTTTATGCTGCATTAAATATATTTTTCTTATCTCGTTTTGCCACCCTCTTGGGATGTTTATAGGCCCTAAAGTTCTGGCCAACTCAGAGCACAACAGCCTATAAACAGTGCTGAGCATTTTCCCACAGGCTGCTTCTTGAAATGCAATCTGTTTAAAATCACAGGAAAAAAATATTGAGTTGAGGGTGGTTTTTTGTTTGTTTGTTTTAATTCAGACTTCCTCCCAAAGGATCCATATCATAGTTTACAATCTAGGTTGGGGCTTAGGAGCCCTCCTTTTCACTGGTGCAACTATTCTTCTCCCTTATGACCCCCGCTTTAGACATTTGCAAAAAGAGGCTGCACATTAATTGCACATTAGACACATGGCGGCCAAGCACCAACATATGTGTCTTCCATATTTACCCGCTCCATGGAATATGAGGGGTTGCAGAGAGGCCAGAGGATAAAACTCCTTTAAATGCTATCCAGGTTGCGTGGAATGCCAGGGGTGCTACTATCCGGCATGCTGCATGTGTGGGTGATAATGTTTAAATGGGGCTAATGATGCATCCTCGGCATCACCCGGCAGGACAAAGTTCCAAACAACACAGTCCTGGAACGTGCTGAAATCCCTAGCATGTATGCACTGCTGAAACAGAGAAGCCTGCGTTGGCTCGGTCATGTCGTGAGAATGGATGATGGCCGGATCCCAAAGGATCTCCTCTATGGAGAACTCGTGCAAGGAAAGCGCCCTACAGGTAGACCACAGCTGCGATACAAGGACATCTGCAAGAGGGATCTGAAGGCCTTAGGAGTGGACCTCAACAAGTGAGAAACCCTGGCCTCTGAGCGGCCCGCTTGGAGGCAGGCTGTGCAGCATGGCCTTTCCCAGTTTGAAGGGACACTTGGCCAACAGTCTGAGGCAAAGAGGCAAAGAAGGAAGGCCCATAGCCAGGGAGACAGACCAGGGCCAGACTGCACTTGCTCCCGGTGTGGAAGGGATTGTCACTCCCAAATCGTCCTTTTCAGCCACACTATACGCTGTTCCAGAACCACCATTCAGAGCACGATACCATACTCTTTTGAGACTGAAGGTTGCCAACAGATCAGATTGTCTCACCATTGCAGACACTAAATGCATCTTTTAGTGAAAATATAAGCAAAACACAGAAAACAAAAGCAAAGCAGTTGCAAAAAAGCAAAAAGACGTGAACAGGGTATAGGAGGGGTCCCCAAAATGAGTTCCAGACTTGCTAGACCGGGCTGCTAATGATGACTAGTTCAGTTCCAGGATAAAGTCCCAGCTGATAAGGATGTCTACTTCCCCAGGATCCAGCTCCTCCTGACCTCAGTCTGGCTTAGACTCTGTCTGAGAGCAAGGGCCATTCAAAGAATCTCCAACTTCCCCTGGCTAGTGGGCTTGGTCCCCTTTTATTACGGCACCTAGGAAGGATCTTGGTCAGGTTCCGTGACTCCTCTCTTTCTTTCGTTGATCCTTTTCTTCCATCCTTCTGGTGCTTTCTTCTGCCCCTTCTTCCCCCACCTGGGTCAGTTCCTTTCTCTCATGCCCCTTTTCTTCTTTAGCTCTCCCTCTCAGCATCCTTCTCTTTCTCTTCTCATCCCTTCATCTGCTGTTTTGTCCCCTCTTCCCCCCATACCTTTTCACATACCCCCATACCTTTCACCCCAGTGGCTCCTGCTTGCCTCTGAACATTGTGAACCTGGCCCCTGTGCCACCCACGGCGAGGATCACAAAATGTCACCCCCATGCCACTCAATCCCCACCAGGCACATCTGGAGGCCTTCTGAGGGCTGGCTCCCCTAGGTCCCTGTCCGTCGCCTCCCAGAAAGCCCTGCGGAGCCCTCTCGCTGAAAACTGGAAGTGATGTTTTTAACCCTTCCGGATGCTCAGAAGGCCTTCTGCAGTCCAGGGAGGCCACAGGTGGCTTTCCCAGCCCTCAAAAGACCTTGAAGAATCCTATTAAAAAATGGGTGGGGGGAAAGGGGGTTGTGGCGGGGGAGGGGGTGGCACCCCAGGCATTGACCCCCCTGATTCCGCCTGGTAAACCAGTGCCACCAAGCCCCTACCCGCTGAATTACTGCCAGCTGCAATGCAAACAGCATCTTGCCATTCTCTGGTGCTTGGCAATGATGTCATCATCGAACTCGAGACGGCCCCTGTGGCATCTTCAGGGGCTAACCTAAACCTTCCTTTAATTTTCTTTACAATTCACTCGTTCTTGTCCTGCCCTCCTTTGAGATGCTGAACAATTATCCTTCTGGGTCTTTCCATTTTGAAAACGAAATGTGAATATGTCTCTTCTTTTTATTTATTTTTTGGCTCCGCGGATCGCATTTAATTAATCCACGTTTTCCCTTTTTTTGTAAAGCTAAAGGTGGTTAAGCCATCCTGAAATATCTCCAAATGGAGAGAGAGAGAGAGAGAGAGAGAGAGAGAGAGAGAGAGAGAGAGAGAGAGAGAGAGAGAGAGAGAGAGAGAATAATTGATGACCCTGTGGGTATGTACCAGATCGTTCTTCTGTTAGTTTAAAAAAATGAGCATCTTAATTTTTCAAGAGTTGTCAAATTCAATGTGCATTTGTAGGATTTCACAAGGGGCAACATCGTGCAAGCAAGGAAATGGCTTTTGCAATGATTTTGAAAAGGTTTATATTTAAAATATGAGCCCGAGGAATTGACATTGAGAGAGGAATCCTTACGTGGATAGTATTGATTGCTATGAAATAAATATCAAAGCCTGTGTAACGTGGAGATATACAGCCCAATTGCAGGCATTTATATGGAACAATAATAAGCCCCTTTAAGTCCAACGAGACTTTCTTTCAGGTAGGTGTGCATGGGATTGCAGACCTCACCTTTATGATGCATTCATTTTAACTTCCCCAGGGTGAGTTCCCTTGCCTCCAGCATCTCTAATGCGTGTGATTTCTGAAGAGAGCATACATTTGAAGGCAATGCTTAAGAAAGTGAATTGCGGTAAGCATAAACCTTTGGTACTGTATTTGTAACTTCTAAATCCCATTTGAAATGGCACTTAAATATGACATTAGGCCGAGAGACAGATCTTGCTATCTAACCGTGGAATACTTTAAAAATAAACTAGAAGTCTGGCAGCCGCCAAGGAATTGCCTCCTGATACAGGTGCACAAAGTATTTCCCAATCAATGGTCAGTGGGACTAGGCACCCCACACTTTACCCCCACCCTCCTTACCACTGTAGTGGCTCTGGAGCTGAACTTGGAAGATCCAGGTTCAAATCCCTGCTTGGTCTTGGAGCTTCCTGGGTGACCTTGGGCCAGTCACTCTCTCTCTCTCAGCCTCACCTACCTTACAGGGTTGTTGTGAGGACAAAAGGAGGGAAGGAACTAAGTTCACCACCCTGAGCTCCTTGGAGAAAGGGGGTATACAGATGTGAAAAATAAAAAAAAACAAAGTATCTCAGTTAAAATATGACGCTAGACAAGCAAGGAGAGCTTACCTTTGTAGAGTGGCACAGACTTACAGCCCAATTCTATCCTGAGTTCTATCCGCTGTTGGGTGCAGCGGCACCAGAATGGCGACCGCAGTTTCCTGTCACCCTACAAAGGCTGCTGGAAATCTCTTTGGGGGGAAGGGGACATTTCTCCCCCCCCCTTTAAGGGTGCAGGCCCCTTGTAGTCTTCATGACTACAAGCACAGTCCAATAGTGGATGTCCTGACTCTTACAGCCCTGGTCCTATGGCTGGACCCTGCCTGCGCTGCAAGCACAGTAACAGCACTGGGTAGTGCAAAAGTGCTGTAAAGTACTTTTGACACCCAGTGAGTAAGGATCATTGGCTGGAAAGCCAGCGCCATCCTGCGGACACTGCATCCCTCTCAATGGCTACCAGGGCAAGTAGGTCTTGTGCAAGGTGGCAGATGGGTGGGGGGAGAGTTGCAAGAGGGTGTGCTGGAGACCCTGAACAAAACTGGGCCAGAGAGGGTGGGGAGGGGCAGTGCAGGCCCAGGAGGGGGGCAGGGATGGCAGTGCAGGCCTCTGCTGCATTCTAACTCCCATCCTGGATCTGCCCGCCTTACACAGAGTTGCTAGGTTCTGTGCCAGCTAAATAGTTGGTGCGGATCTGAGTAGCCCCTTTGAGCAAGCTGGGGCTCTACACAGGGTAAGGGAACACATATTCCCTTACCCCAAGGAGATCTCCCACCTGCTTGAATCCAACATTGGCTACAGCATGGGCCCGACAGCCCTGCTGCACCAGGTTAGGGTTGGGCTATCAAACAAGTTCTTAAGAGTTGTTTATTATTCGTTTGGACGGCACGACACACTGTCTTAGGAGAGATAGATCTTGAACATAATGGGTTGTGCCTTAAGCTTAATTAGTCATCATGACTCACCTCCTTAGTCATCGCCAATTAAACTTAGGATACAACCCAAGAGCGACATTTTTAGTAATTCGGCCTTTTCTTTTTCAGTCTCTTGCTGTCAGAAGCAAATTTGGCCTTCGCTGCTTTCATGTGACCTGTCAGGCTGAGTTGTGGTCAGGATGTTCACAACGGTGTGAATCACAATCCGGGCCAGCACCAGGTTCCTGGGGTTCCTGGGACAAAGTCATGCCCCCTCCCATTGAACCAGTCCTCTAATACCCCTCTGATGTAACACTGGGTTGTACCACTGCCATCGGTATTCGGGGGTTAAGGGCTAAGACCAGCTTGGTGCAGTGGTCTGGGAGTTGGACTTAGACCTGAAAGATCTAGGTTCCAATCCCCACTCAGCCATGAAGTTTCCTGGGTGACCTTGGGCCAGTCACTCTCTCTCAGCCTCACCTACCTCACAGGGCTGTTGTAAGGATCAAATGAGGGGAGGAACTATGTACACCACCCTGAAATCCTAGGAGAAAATGCTGTATAAGAATGTGAAAAATAGAATAAACTCTTCATGTCACCTCTGATTTCTTTGCTCATCGTAAATGAATAAGTAATTAAACTACCCCCCCCAAAAAAAAATTACTAAAAATTAGTGAATACTCTAGTCAGTATACTTAATGCTTGTCTACTTCTCAGACATTCCCGATGTGCTCTGATGCATAAAGCAATGGGTTCCCCTGCAATTTAAGATGTCTTGCATTGGTTTGCTCAGTGACGTGTGGTCTTATGAGGTCTCTTTATTCAAGTGGAAAATAGTGTTCCTGTTCTCTAGTGGAGAACTCTCTTCTTATAAAAGGTTTTAAATTTGAATAAAAGGCAAAGCAAGCGTGTACTGAAGTGTGAGTACATTGGACAGCGCTTGGGTGAGACAGAGTATCTCCTTTTTTTTCTTATTCCGAACCCCCTTGAGAACAATATCCATGGAAAGGGGGGTCCCCCTCATCTGTGGTCCTGGCATCCATGGATTTGAATATGGATGCCAAACCTGCCATTGAGGGTCTCAGAGGACCACCCTGGAAGTTCCTGCCAGTCGTGTCCAGAAGTCTCCTGAGATGTGGGGAGGTTTCACATGACCACTTTGTGCTTCAGAAGACATCCCAGATGCTTTGGCACTTCTTGCTTGCTGGGAAAACCACAAGTGCCTGTGCCAGTTTATTAGCGCCCATGAAAGACCTTTGTGGGTAAGCTGTGTGTGGACTGGTGGAAGAGTAGGGGATGGTGGAACAGGGTGGGACAGATGGTTATGGACTGAGGGAGGGCAGTGATGGGGCAGGGTATTAATTTCTTAATATTTATGTGAATCATTTTATTTTTAATTTGCAGCCTATTACACTAACTAACCTATCATTCAAAACATAAGAACATACGTAAGAACATAAGAACAGCCCCACTGGATCAGGCTATAGGCCCATCTAGTCCAGCTTCCTGTATCTCACAGTGGCCCACCAAATGCCCCAGGGAGCACACCAGATAACAAGAGACCTCATCCTGGTGCCCTCCCTTGCATCTGGCATTCTGACATAACCCATTTCTAAAATCAGGAGGTTGCACATACACATCATGGCTTAGAACCCGTAATGGATTTTTCCGCCAGAAACTTGTCCAATCCCCTTTTAAAGGCATCCAGGCTAGACGCCATCACCACATCCTGTGGCAAGGAGTTCCACAGACCAACCACACGCTGAGTAAAGAAATATTTTCTTTTGTCTGTTCTAACTCTCCCAACACTCAATTTTATTGGACGTCCCCTGGTTCTGGTGTTATGTGAGAGTGTAAAGAGCATCTCCCTATCCACTCTGTCCATTCCCTGCATAGTTTTGTATGTCTCAATCATGTCCCCACTTCACCTGGTTATATCAGCAGTTTGAGCAAGGGCCAGCCCTAGGAGTGGCAGGATCCCATGCAAAATATTTTTGTGGGGCCCCCACCCCCATGAAACCCCCTATTCACCAAGCAGCAACAAGCAACTGCAGCAAGCCCAGGGCTGATGGTGCCATGCCAGTGACATGATGGTGTCATTGCCAACTGCTTCCGGGGAGCTAGATTTCAGACCCAGGGGCAGAGGGGATACAGAGAGATGATCTGTTTGCTGTTCCATCTAGCCTCATGTGTGCCAGCTTGCAGTGTGAAGATCTGTCTGCAGCAACAGGCATCTGCTCACCACCCTAGCGCTGGGCTCCAGCATGTTTGGGGCCGGATTCTGCAAGAATGGGCTTCATCGCCCTAAGGCCAGCCCTGGGCTATGCCTGGCAAAACCATCTTCTGGGAACGGGCTTTCTGTGGCACTGGTGTGATACGAAGTAAGACTGACACCGAAACTGGCACTGAAATTTCAAGAGGGATCTTTGAAGCTTATTCCAAGGTTGATGAGAGCTCGGCGAAGACTGTGCAACTGAAATGTGACCAGGTAGTGCTAACGATCGGTTTGTCCAAACTCTTTTGGAAATGGTGAACGAGCAATTTTATTGGCAGCATCATCAGACACATGACTCGGTCTTGCTTTATGTCTGTTGGCAGATTGCAAGCCCGTAGCGGTCCTCTGCATTCACAGGTCAGGGGAGAACCTGACACCTGCTGTCACAGAAAATGTACTAGCGAGAACCTGACAAATCCTTGACAGTTCCACTCTTAACAAGCACTGGTGTGGGTCCCTCTTATTGTCTTCCAAAGATAATTCAGATCTGGAGCCTAAGAAAGAAACTATCATGATACATCCTTCTTTACGGACGGCCCAATACTGAGCTGCCCATTGTGCTGCCGTAGTGCAGGGGTCTCCAAACCCTGACCCTGGGGCCAGTTGCGGCCCACAGAGTGCCTCTATCTGGACCACGGCTAGCCTTTGATCCCATGAGATTTTCTGGCCCAGTTGACCAAACACAACCAGAGTTGTGCTTGTGGGTGGGGGATTGGGGGTCCATTTAAGTGTGTGTGCTTTATTTCTTGGGCTGTGTTGGTGCTTGGAGAAATCCTGGACTTTGGAGCCCATTCATTCATTCATTCATTCATTCATTCATTCATTCATTCATTCAAGTTCCATCTCTAATGTATTTATTTAAATTTTATATTTAATTTTTTCCCTGGCCCTCAACACCGTGCCAGATATTTGATGTGGCCCTTTGGCCGAAAAGTTTAGAGACCCCTGCCATAGTGAAACGGCTGCCGTGGCATCCTGTATGCAACAGGGCAGCTGCCAATGGCTCTTTGGGGGAAGGGGACTTTCGTCGCTTTCTCCCGGGTAAGGCAAGTCGCCCCACAATGGGGCCACTTGATTCTGCGGCAACCTTTGGACTTGACTCAGCCCAACACGTCCTGAGAAGGAGGCATTGGATGCGAAAGAGCAGAGTTCCTCTGGTCCCACCAACCTCCCACCCCACTCGCTCTCCAGCATGCCTCCTCCCCAACCCCTTCCTGTCTCCCCCCATGCGCCCACCTACCTCTCTGCTGCCCAGCGGTTCAGGCAGCTGTGGAATGGCGGAGCTGCAGTGGTTCAACTGCGCTAGTCCAGCGCTGGTTGGTGCTGAGCTAGTACTGATGCTGGACTGGCACTGAGGGCTGCAGGTATGCCTTATGGCACATTTGCAATACTCAGCGCTGGCGGAGGACCTGTGGTAAGAGCTCAGGATTGGGCTCAAGTTTCTTGCTTTGCAAAATGTAGCTTGGAGGGTGGGGGAGTTTGGGCTGCTGGATGTCTCCTTGGAGGTAAGGGGAAATTTGTCCCCTTGTCCCAGGGTAAGCCCCAGCAGCTGCTATGGTTCAACTTGGACCTATCTTGCACATCAGCCCCAACCCGTGCAGGTATTTGCACCCTGGAGTGCGGTATCTTCTTCTTATTTTGTTTCAAGAAGGAAGTATTGAGCTTCTTGTTATTTACAACACTTGTTTTAAGGTGTTATAGATTTTAGGGCCGCTTTATTAACTTGAGGAAGACAACACAATCCATTTTAATCAATTGCAATACTGCTGGCCAACTTGCTTTAGAATTCTGTTGTGTGACTCACAATGTTGGCTTTACTGCACACACACACACACCCTCCACTTCCCTATGGCTGGTTTGGTCTATATTTTTGAACTTCAGTTATCAAGTGGGGCTGGTTGATGTGGATGCTCATGAGCTGGCCCTCATGCGCCTTCCCCCCTACTTGGTTCAAAAATCTCTCTAATACCCATGGGAGGGCATTTGAACCACTTCCTTATACGTGCTGTTCAAGCTAAGGGCAACCATAGGGCAAATCTCGATTAGGAGTTGGTAGGACTGGAGCTAAAAGCTTCCTTGATTCACGAAGGGCCTGATCCAGTTGCTATTTTTGAAGCAAAAGTCAAGCCTGTTCACACTTACGAACTTAATGTAACATGTAGTTTGGGTCTTCATTTACTGACAGCCAAATTCAATCCTGCGGCAGCAACTGTTACCTTGCACATGCCCAATCTCGTCTGATCTTGGAAGCTAAGCAGGGTCAGGCCTGGTTAGTACTTGGATGGGAGACCGCCTGGGAATACCGGGTGCTGTAGGCTTCTACCATAGTCTTTCTATGCCCGATCTCGTCTGATCTCGGAAGCTAAGCAGGGTCAGGCCTGGTTAGTACTTGGATGGGAGACCGCCTGGAACACCGGGTGCTGTAGGCTTATACCATAGTCTTTCGAGACTGAAGGTTGCCAACCATTGGAACAGGCAGGCCGATAGGCCTGCGCTATATCCAGCGCAGGGTAGGAGGTGGCTTCCATGCAACTCAGAGTATTTCCCCTTACCCTGTGTTGCACAGCACCACCCCAATGGGCTACTCAGGTCTGTGCCAGCACTTCACAGGCTTTACAGGCCAGAATCTTCATAGGCGCAGATTTGAGCAGCTTGGTGTAATGCCAGGCTCTTCAGGAGGGATGTTAAGATATGGGGGCTAAGATATAGCCTAGGTTGACCAGGCCAGTCCCACCCACCTCCCAGGGCTGGTCTCCCACTGGTCCACCATCCCCCCTCCCCCTCCCTCACACCTGGCCCGAAACACCCCCATTCCACCCTTCCACCACCCTCCCCAATCCCCTATGTCAGCCACTCTCAGCTGGTGCAAACTCACCCTCTGCCAGTCTGAATCCAGCACAAGGAGGCTGGCACGCATCCATGCACCAGCCTCCCTAGCTCACAAGAACATGCCAACGTGCCTTACACCACATCTGTGATACTCCTGGGCCAGCACAAGGGACTTGTGCCTGCCGAAGACCAGGTTTGGATTGCACCCTGAGTGCAACAGTACTCTTTTTTTTAATAACATGTTTAACCTCACAGTGGATCTAATGATAGAAACATTCAGGAACATTTGTTGTCGGGATAAGCAGAGTTATTGGGGGGTAATGGTAGTAAAGTAAAGACACGCTCATTTTTAAAGGCATTTCTAAAAGCAAATCTGTACAGTTGGAGGACATGAGGAAGCCTGTGTATCTTGGGTGTTCACTGGCCTTTAGTAATTTCATTTGATATGTCCCAGGGAGTAGGAATTCAGAAATGAATTAGGCCTTCCTTGGTTATTGGAAGAAGCAACTTACTGAGACATTGAAATTACCTACCTCAGTGCAAAAACCCAGGAGTTCCAGAAACTCTTTTGAAGATGTTTAGAAGATATTTAGAGCCTGGGTGGTGTAGTGGTTTGGGAAGTGGACTTAGACCTGGAAGACCTAGGTTCAAATCCCCCCTCAGCTATGAAGCTTTCCTGGGTAACCTTGGGTAGTCACTTTCTCTCAGTCTCACCTACCTCACAGGATTGTCATAAGGACAAAAGGAGGAGCACAGTTGTGTACACCACCCTGAGCTCTTTGGAGGAAGGGCGGTAGAAAAAAAATCAAATAAATCAATAAATATTGTATCAAAAATTCCTTTTATATTACCCGGCATTCCACGTACAGCTCTAAACTGTAATCTTGTCTGATAGCGAAGCAAAGCTCGACTGCCTCTTTTACGAAGATTTTCTCTGTTCCCAGCAGTGAAGATGCAACATGTGTAAAAACCAATATTTCCTCTTCAAGTACACCACCTTGCGAGGTGATGACAGGTTTATGCTTGACTGGAAATCGGAAGAGAGCCACTTGAAAGCCCCGTCCCCAAAACTCAGACGTTCTGGCAAGCGACCAAGGCACAGACTTTTGGATTACCTCCCTGAAATGATCTTTAAATGAGATTTTTTTTTTACCGAGGAAGATGTATCATGCACGAATGGACCTCCATAAAATAATGAGTTTGCTGAAATGAGGAAGACGTCTGTAATGGGGGGGAAATGCACAGCTGCTGGTTAATGGGAGTGCAAGTTAAATCAAAGTCAAAGTGTACAATAGCCTCCAGAATGGGTGCTGGTTTAAAAGAAAGAAGGCCAAGAGGCAGAGAGTGATTCTCACAGTGGTTATGACCTGAAATGAGTGTGGAACGTACTCCATTGTTTTAAACAGGGGTGTAATTGCAGGACATCTTCAACAGTTCGAGCAGTGGTGTGATCAACAGGTACTGCCTTGGAAACTTTTCGTCTTTAAAAAAAGAACCACTGAAATGAAGTGCCAGGCTCAGCAGTAGGTAAACTGAAACATTTGCCTCAGGGTGCATTCTAATGTCTAGATCAGTGGTCACCAAACTTGCAGCTGCTGTCCGTTGAAAAATCGGTCCTCATTCAACTGGAGCTTACCGTTCTGCCTCCATGCCTCATGTATTCCCAGTAGATCTGGGCACAGGGGTGCTCTAGGAAGTCGTGGGCAGGAGGTCTGGTCTAGAGGGTAGAGCCTCCGTCTGCCTGAAGATAACATCCACAAGGTCGCCAGTTTGAGGCCACCGGCACCGTGCGACCTTGGAGCAGCTGACAAGCTGAAGCCGAGCAATTCCATCTGCTCTGAGCGTGGGAGGATGGAGGCCAGGATGTGAAGCCAGATCGGAATGAAACACCTTGAATGTAGTCGTTCTTGAAAGACAGAACCTTCTTTGAAATTGTAAAAATCCCTATTTAATAGGGATTTAATAAAGCCTGCCTATGTAAACCGCCTTGAATAAAGTCTTGAATAAAGACCAAGAAAGGTCTTTATTATTATTATCCAGCGTTCCAGAAGGCTGTGCAACTTATGTGACTGCCCAAAGCATCCCTGTGCCCAGATCAACTGGGAATATGCAAGGTACAGAGGCAGAAGGGTAAGCTTTGATCATGGAGTGGAAGGATTTCCCCAAATCCCTGATCCAGCCCGTGGGTCAGGGTTTGGAAAACCCTGGTCTAGTTCAGTATTCTTCAGCTTTGGGGTTGTGACCACAGTGGTGTCACAGAATTTAGGGGAATGAATGCGGTTGAAGACCACTGGACTAGAGCACCACCTGGTCAAGGGAGAGGCATCTGGTGTACCCCTTCAGGTACCAGGAGATTGGGCCCCAATCCTGCTCAGGTTCTTAGCAATTGTGCTAAAATAGCTTTCACTAGTGCCAGGTTTCATGGTAACTTGTTCTATTCTCTCTAATAAGAATATTTGGTTACAGTGAACAGTGCTGGGAGGGCGTTATGGGGCAAGAAGTGGGTCGCAACAAGGGTGGATAGGATCCTGGGAGGGAAGTGGGATCAATAATGGGGTCCCCAGGCTCATCCTTCATTTTTTTTTAAATTAATAAATTGGGGTCATGGCAAAAAAAAAGTTGAAGACCACTGATCAAACTCCTTGGAAGTTGGGAACTGGGGTAATTCTTGGCAGGGAGGGGGGAAGGTGCCAAGGGGGGGTTTCCACTCACAATTTGAATCAGCAGCTTCTGGGAGAGGGGAGTGCAAGGAGCTCCACAAAGCCTTCCACAGAACTCCCCAAGCCTTAGAATAGTTTTTAAAAAGTGATCAGAAAACTTCTGGTTTGCAATCGCAAAACCGGAAGTGGTTTTTGATAACTTTTTTTAGATTTGGGGAGATTTTTTAGATTTTGTGAGATCCAAGATGGTGGTGCCTGGCAGAGGAGGCTGTGGGGGTGTTGAGACCCAGAGAAGCTTGGGAACCACTTGGCTAGGGCAAAGGGTTGAAGCCTCCCCCCCCCCACCACTGTGGTCCCAATCTAAATCACAGCCCCACAAGACTGCTATTTACAGTATAAAAAAACTGGATAATGATCAGGACTTAGATATAGTAAGATCTTCAAATTTTTCCCAGTTGTTCTGTTTCCTGAAACCAAGCCACTCAAGAGTGCAATATTTATATTCACTTACCTTTGCCTCCTTGAGAAAGGAGTTCACTGAGCTGCGCTTTCAAACTATGCCAACTGCAGTTCTAGATGGCAGATATATGTCCATTCCCAGGCATTTGAGGCTTTGTATTTGCGGAGCAGGACAGATTGAAGATATTGCTCATTACCTGCTTCATTGTCAGCTTTATCAAAATCCTAGGGTAAGATTTTTGGAGCCTATTTTGGCTACCCTTCAAGGGGAGAACACACTTACGAAACTGTATTGTTTACTTTCCGATTGTGACGCATCTGTCACCTATAGTGTGGCATTGTTTGCTAAAGCTGCCAGAACTATTCGTGCCAACTACCTGGGGGAAATAGCGGTAGATTGTAAAGGAGATTCCTTAATATGATGGGTGTAGGTGCCTTTTGTGCTTGATTTTGACCTAATTTTATCATTTTATCATTGTTTGTATCTTGATGTATTTTTGGATTTACATGTTTTATCTTATTGTGATGGCTATTAGCTAATACAATAAACAATCTTTGACAGTATAAAAAATAAACATGCACCGCACCAACACAAACACCCACAAAATCTGTATCTTGTCTAGTTTGGTCTTCAGGGTTAGAAATAATGACTTCTCTGGGGGCCCAATGAGATTCATAGCTGATAGGTATGTAGATCTGGCTTTCTGTATTCAGCCTCAACATGCAGGCTTCTGTGCCGTAGCGACTTCTTCTTCTATTGATCACCAGCCTGGGGAAGAAACACACACACACACACACACACACACACACACACACACACACACACACCCCTATTCAATTTCTTTTGAATTCAGTTTTTAAATTACCTGCATTGTTCCATCATAATCTGGTGTCCAATCTGTGGGCTTCTGCTTCCAGGGCAATCTCTATTCACAGTGCATGTGTGATGTCCTTAATTACTTGGGCTAGCCATTCTCTCTTATAGCCACCTTAAATCTTTACATTTCCAATGCAAGTACCGCTTCTTTGTCTCAGGCTCCAGGGTCTTCTCTTATAAATCTTTGACGATCACAAAATACCTTTAATTAAATGTATTGCCAACCAAGGTGCTTAAAGGCAAATGGCCATTTTGAATAGAATTCTAGTGACCTCTTGGCACCGTATTCTTTCTTTTGGGAGTGCAGGAGGACATTATTAGAGTTACTCCTGCAGGCCTAACGCTGCAATGGGTCATTCAGCATTCTGAATCAAAAGGACTGTATCACCCAATGAAGCAATATTTCTTTTTAATTACTGATTGCTGGCATCAGGAAGAAGTAAAGTGTAAACAGACATGGAACATTGGTCCTTGGTCTGTCAACATAAAGCAACTTTATTGAGCTCCAGCATAAAGTCGAGCCCAACTTATATAATAAAAGATTAGAATGGTATATGCGAGCCCCTTGAAATAGCTACAGACTCCAAAATGAAAAGAAGTACTTAAAAGGAAGGGCATTTTAAATTTGGAAGATGTTAGTGCCAATACAGGGGTCATCTCCCCCCTCGCCCCGCAGATCTGGTATCTGGTATCTGCAGATCCAGTTACTGTGGATCTCACCCCCCCGAACTCCCCATGCATTCCCCCCCACCATGTGCTCCCATGTGTCCATTAACATTGTTTAGAGCAGGGGTGTCCAAAGTTTTTGGCAGGAGGGCCACATCATCTCCCTGACACTGTGTCCGGGGCCAGGGAAAAAATAATTAATTTACATTTAAAATTTGAATAAATTAACATAAGTTTACATAAATGAATATATTAAAGATGAACTTATATGACTGATTTGATTTTCTCTGTAAACTGCTTTGTGAACTTTTTGTTGAAAATCGGTATATAAATACTGTTGTTGTTGTTGTTGTTGTTGTTGTTGTTGAATGAAGGTCTTGCAATAGCTCAAGGCCTATAAAAGGCCTTGCACAAAGCAAGGCTGGCCTTTCCTTTGCTGCTGCTGCTGCATCACAGATGTGAAACAGCAAGCAGTGGAGGGAGCCCTCGTCCCACAACTCATGCGAGAGGTCAAACAGTCGCCCTCATGCTGAGAGCAGTTGCGTCGGGCCAGTGCGGGCTCCAACAAATCTCTGGAGGGACAGAGGCTCATTGGAGACTAGGGGCTCCCTAAGGGCCGCATTGGGAGGCCTCGGGGGCTGCAAGTGGCCCCAGGGCCAGGGTTTGGGCACCCCTGGTTTAGAGCAGTGGTTCTCACACTTTTAGCACCAGGACCCACTTTTTAAGAATGAAAATCTGTCAGGACCCACCAAAAGTGATGTCATGACCGGAAGTGACATCAACAAGCAGGGAAATTTTTCGCAATCCTACCCACACTTACCCAGGAGTAAGTTCCACTGACTGTCATTGTTAAAAGCATATACATAGTAGCCTATTAAAAGTACAGCTCTGTAATATTTCCCCAAATGAAGTCACATACCGTGGCAGCATCTAAGTCTAATATATTAAAAATAAAATATTGAAATGAATGGGGACCCACCTGAAATTGGCTCGTGACCCACCTTGTGGGTCCCGACCCACAGTTTGAGAAACACTGGTTTAAAGGCTTACTGTGGTGAAAATGTAAGCGTGCAAAAGTAAGCGTGCAAGCTTATAGCAATCTGAAGGCAGTCTGAACGCTTGAAGAGACTAGACTGAATGCTAACAGGAAGCAGGAAGTTAACTGCTTCCAGTTAGCGTCTGATAGTCTATTCAAGCATTCAGGCTGCCTGCAACCTGTCTGCATGTCACTATAAATTTGCACGCTTATAGCCCTGTAAAAGGAACAAACATTTTCACAGCAGTAAGCCTCTAAACAATGTTAATGGATATGGGGTGCGTCGCTAAGGGGGTACGGACCGCATGGGGTGACGTGCACCAAGGGGGTGACACTGCTACTGGCCAAAATGTTTAAAATCTTGGTATTTTCAAATCATACCATCATGCATTTTATGCAGAATGCAACAAAACAAACCGCGTTGAAATATCTCTATTCTGTCAAAAGCTATAGCCAAAAACATCAGTGGGAGCAGGGAGTGATGATATACCACTCCCACCACCTGCATGGGAGGGTGTTATCCTACCCACTGCATGGGAGGAAGTCCATCGTGGGGATAACATGCTGGCCTCCCTGTGAAGTGAAGATTTTGCAAAGTAGATTTCTCTGCACTCTGTCTGTCCCTCTGTAGTGGTGTCTCCCCAGCCTTGGACCTCACTGCACATGACTGCCATTCACACATGTTATATATGCACCGGGGCAACTGCAGTTGAAGGCTTATATTTTGCGTGAATAACTATGTTAGATTATTTGAAAAGCAAACTTGGGAATTGCACCCCTCCAGTGTCGGACATACCGCTGTATACGCGCTGAACGTCAGGAGTCAATGACAGTGCGTGTGTACTGTCTGGGTGCACTGAACACCGATTGTGCATGCATGAACCATGATGTGTGAATAACCCACAAGAAAAATGTTTTGATCAGGTGCCCCACAGCTCTCTCATTGCTGGAAGAGGAACCAGCCCGGATCCACAGCAGAGTGAAGAGAAGATCCTTCTGAACAGGCCATCTCATTACATGAATTCTTTTCCTCTCTCCTGCTGTGCGACCCTGTTTCTCGGCCCCCGGCACCACACGGGGCAGATGGTGACCCAGCTCTGCCCGTTCAAAGCACAAGTCCGTTTTTTATTCAGCGGTATGCCTTGAAGGCAATTTTTCAAAGCGGACTCCAGCCTGCGTGAGCTCTTGCTGTCAGACAAGCTTACATCGCTAGGGAAACTGGGTGAACCTGAATGCTAATATTGGCATTTGCCTTCTATCTGAAGTTAAACGCAATTATTTTCAGTAAAATATATATATATATATATATATATATATATATATATATATATATATATATATATATATATATATATATATATAGTGAGCGAATGATGTGATAAAAATGCAATGGGGAACTTGGTTGAGGATGGAAGACTAATCCTCACATGGGCTATGTAGACTACATGTAATGGCTTTCCTTCATCCTGGAACTAGAGGAGCTACCATCCAATCCTACCCTCCCCCCCACCCAACAGAGATGGGCAATCAAGAGGCCTGCTGGAGATAAGTGAAAATATTTTCTACTTACCTCTGTGTATGCCTCCTGGTGGCCCAGGGTCTCCTTGGACCCTGGGCCACCTATGTAGCTGGTGTAAGTCTAATGCAGGGGTGCCCAAACCCCAGCCCTGGGGCCACAAGCGGCCCTTGAGGCCTCTCAACGTGGCCCTCAGGGAGCCCCAGTCTCCAATGAGCCTCTGGCACTCAAGAGATTTGTTGCAGCCTGCACTGGCCCGACACAACTGCTCTCAGTGTGAAGCCAACTGTTTGACCTCTTTGCATGAGCTGTGGGATGAGGGCTTCCTCCACTGCTTGCTGTTTCATGTCTGTGATGCAGTAGAGGCAGCAAAGGAAAGGCCAGCCTTGCTTTGTGCAAGGCCTTTTATAGGCCTTGAACTATTGCAAGACCTTCATTCATCCATACAAGTTCATCTTTAATATATTCATTTATGTTAACTTATGTAAATTTATTCAAATTTTAAATGTAAATTAATTCTTTCTTTCCCCAGCCCCGGACACAGTGTCAGAGAGATGATGTGGCCCTCCTGCCAAAAACTTTGGACACCCCTGGTCTAATGAAAGGAGGCTGGGGAGGCCAAAAAAAGGGAGATATGATCTGGTATGTGCTTTTGCTATTGAGATCCATTTCCTCTTTGATGGCACTGCTCACAAATTTGAGTGGGTCTGTGCATCCAGCAAAAGAAGTTCCTTAGCTACCTCTTCAATCCAGCAATCCTTTTGATTTCCAGATGAGAGATCCAGCTTGTCCCATCCCAAAGGTCTTGAATCACACTTAGTCATTGCTCTCCTTTATGCCTCGGGGAATCCAACTCATCCCCAATAAAAACCTTCTGGCCCCTTCCAGGAATGTCTGCTTTCCAACCTTGATTGTATTCTCCCCTGTAATATTGACATTAGGAAAGAGGTTTCAGGTCAGTGACTATTCAGGCCAGGGAGTCTTTAGTGATTCTTTGTGTGGACAACTGGGAGAGCTTGGCCTCTCTCCGCTTCCACTTGCACTAGGCAGATTTTGTAGCAAGATCTCTGTGTACTCATGTTGAGTGCCCAGGACACACTGTAAGACTTCACCCTCATCACCTCCTCCCCTGAGTGCTCACTTGGACTGGAGTCCAGGCACCCCTTTGGAACCATTCTCAGCTAAGCTGCTGAGTCTCCCCAGGAACTCAGCCTCATGCCTAGATTTTGCTACACCCTCCACCTGGTTGCCCCAGAACCTCCTCAACAGTTCAGGACAGGTATACTTTGTTCCCTCTCTCCATTCTTCTCCCAACTGCAGATCAACTGATTGCACAACCTGTCTCTTTCCACCCTCACTGTCTTTCTTCCTGAATCCTATGGGCTTTGCATGCACCCACCATCACCTCATTCTCTTCCTGAACCCAGCCAGAGCAGTAACTCTCCAACCACATGTTAGGCACAGTATGCTTGACTCTCTTTGCTTCCTTCCACCACATAAGCTAATTGCTTCACTGCCACAGTTCTAGCCACCACCCATTGCTCTTCTTTCAGTCCCTCTATACGTTTTTTCTGTCTCTCTCGCTCTCCCTTGAGCCACCTTGCCTATAAATCTTTGATTAGGCACCAAAATCTAATTTCCTACCTTTGTGCTGTTAAATAATAATAATTTCATTCCACTAGATTCCATTATTCACCCTGTCTAGTGGCTGAATGCGGAATAGTTTCTATACCAATGCATTCTGGGGTGACAATGGAGGAGCAAAAAACCTGGAAGTGGGTGTTTAGAGCTATTTTTCCACTGATGTGGTATCCACTGATTTTTTAGTCACTGGGGGTTCCAAAACAGAACCCCAGTGGATAACGTGGACATGGTTGCTCATGTACAGAGTGTTAGACCTGTTCACAAAGCATCCACTCTTTTCTTGGACCATAACAGAGTTGCTCTGATGCCATTACAGAAGTGCTCCGATGACAGCCCTATTTATGCACAAAGAACTGACACCATGTCCTACACCGGGAGGAGTGACACCGGCTAGAAAAGCAGGTATTGCTAGATGACTCAAGTGAATACATAGAGGGGAAAAACTTGGAAGACTGCACTCCCAGGAAGGGTCACTTATCGACATTTTCACTCCTTCTGTCATTGAGCGCCAAAGCAGACAATTAGCTGTAGTGGTCTTATCAAGTGACAGTTTCATAATTTCCTTGCTTTCTTCTTATTGATCAACCCTGCACTCATGATAATTACTTGGGCCATAGTAATTACTTGGTTTCATAGAGGGAACCTGGTCCTGTGACAATGGATAGGGCTCTAGCTCACTTCTCTAGTCCTCTTTCTCGCCTGTCCTTGGGGCCTTCCATGGCCCCAATCTCACCATTTCATTCCTCCAAACAGTTTTTGTGGGAAGCCATTGTGGGAATGGCCCTGTAGGAGCTACATATAGGTCTTCTATCACCCATAAAGTCTATGTGCATGCTGCGGTGTGTCCAGCACTCCATATGGCTGGTAGGGGAGAAGAATGGAAATCTTTAGGGCATCACTATGCCCTCTGTGTACAATGTCTTAGTGTTTTGCAACACAGGAGGAAGATGGGGAGTCTTTAACCCATTTCTGGACAGCACATAGGTGTACACATTTGATCCCTGTTGTGTAGATGCAACGCCAGGCAAAAATGGCTTAATGAGATCTACCAGTTCAACCCCATATCCAGACCCCAATTATAGTCAAATAATGCTCCCCTGTAGCATCCTAATTCAGAAACTAAGGGCATCAGGTTAGGGGCTACCTGCCCTTTGGCTCCCTGTAATTTGAGCACTTTATTTTATATCCTTCCTTCCTGTATATTCCCCCCATGGTGCAAAACAGTACAGGGGTGTGTACCCTGCCCCGGTGGGTTTTGTTTCTGCTTTGGATTGCAAACTGTAGCACAACTACTCCCCCCCCTTAATGTGGGAATTGGATATTGTTTTATTAATGATGGTTTAGAACTTCCTAAAGAATGGGAGGGATGCAATTGTATGGAAAGACTCCCTACAGGCTAGAATTTCAAAAGTGCTGCATACAAAAATTTCCCAAAGCATTTTATAGAACATTTAATGAGGGTTTACTGAAAGAGAGAGAGAAAGAACAGAAAACATCTCTCCATTAATCAGTTTCTTTTAAAAAAATGGCTTCAGGATTAACGAACAGCAGGACTAATATTCTGAATGCAAAATCAGTTTATTGATGTTTGTTTTCCTAAACTGAGTTACATTAGTTACATTACAAAACGCTTAGAGCATTTTGAGAAGAATTTGAGGAAGGGTGTTGGAAAACGAGCTTGAAAAAGTGGGGCTGGGTCAGAAAATGTAGTGACAGCATCAACGTAAAAAAAAGATCTCGGTGTAATTCCGCTGTAACCAGGCTTTGACCAGCCAAAAGGGTTCTTGCTCTTTATTAAGCATAGATGGTGCGTCTTTGGAAATTCACATCTACGCTTATTTTTATAGATCTTAATTCATGGAAAAAAGTATACTTTGAAGGACCGAAGTCACCTGCGGCTCTTCGCATTTACCACTCAAATGACAAGTGAAATGCGAAAGGATCGTTCCTTGGAGACATTTTCAAATGAAATTGTATTGATGCAAAACTGCAAATACAAGAGTGAAATGATGACATCTGCGTGCACCTTCCATCACCAGTCTCTCTGTCCTGTCTAATCATGTCACCTCTTTTTTGCCAACACAAAGTCCATTTTCTGTTTCTCTTCCTCAGAAGGAAGAATTGTCTGTACGGAATTGTCTGCACAGCTCCCTGTATGACTGTGAATAAAGCATACGGGACATTCTTCATGATGAGTTCAACAAGAGATTGCAAACACGGTGGAAAGTCACCAGAATTAGTGAGAAAACTGATTAGGGTGAGAAGTGAGCTAAATTGGGAGCAGGAGGGGCAGGTAGGGGAGAATCTCAGGGTAACAGTGCATGCCAAGATCCTATCCCCCTTTTTCTGGCCCAATACTCTTCCTGAGCATCCTTGCACTTACACCAGCTTTTTGGCTGGCATATGTCCAGGAAAACCCATTGAATAAGCTTGAATTGAATAAGCTTGAATAACCCATTGAATAAGCTTGAATAAGCCCAGGTGGCTTATGGGAGGTAAGTAAACAAGATTTTACTTACTTCTCCTGGGCTGTTTGGTCACACCCCCCACCACCACCACCACTGCATGTAGCATGTTCTCCATTGGCACCTCTGAATTGCAGAATTGTTGGGGGATAGAATTATGCTGACCATCATCTTGTCCAGGACATCGTCTTTCCTTAAAATTATAATCTCCTTACTTGGAAGGAACATAGGATGTACCCCTCAGAATGGGGAACTCAAACTCACATCTTTCTTTCAGTCTGAATAAAGACATAAGCCCAATGACCAGCTAGTAATATTTCCAAAATCCTCTCTCGCCAACTTTTGCAATGGAATATATCACCCTTGACCCCTTCCCACTCCCTGACCAGTCGGATTTTATAATACTGTATACAGAACCTTCTATCAGTTCGATGTATTCCACGGGTTTACACTGAAAATGCTTATTTAAATGCCTATTTTCCATTTGATCGTTGCAATAACTGTTTTAGGGTGCAATCCTAACCCCTTATGTCAGTGCTTTCCAGCCCTGGCATAGCTGTGCCAATGGGATGTGTGCTGCATCCTGCAGTTGGGTGTCACTCACGGCGGCCTCCTCAAAGTCAGGGAATGTTTGTTCCCTTACTTCAGAGCTGCATTGCCCTTATGTCAGTGCTGGAAAGTGCTGGAAAGCACTGACATAAGGGGTTAGGATTGCGCCCTTAGTAGGGTAAGTGCAAATACTTAGAAAAAAAATACATGTTTAAATCTGCATTGTTTTAGTGATGGAAAAGTCAGGATTTTTAGTGGATGAATGGAAATCAAATAGTTTGTTCAAATGGAATCATGTTCAGATAGGATGGAAACAGAGAAATAGACAGAGATCTGTCGATTTCAACAACCTGCTTTAGAACTTTGCCCTAAGTTTGCAAGATAGTTTTCACAAAGAGATGCTTTTTTAAAATCCCTTATCCAATCTTGCAGTGCTCTGTTGGCAACTCTGCGGGCTCCTGGGGGGATAGGAGTGGGTTGTAAATTACCAACTCAAATGGATTCTTACAGGTACAGGGTTATGGGTTTTGCATACCTTCTGTATATTTTAACATACTGTCTCAGAGTTTTAAGGGTTTTTTTTCATTAAGCAAACCAAGGTTATTTTGAAGGCAGAATCTGTTCTGTAGTCAATCAAAACAGGATGCTGTTTTACAAAGTTATGCATCAAAAATGACTGTAAGAGTATATATAAGTTAGATTTATGAATAACCAGCTAAGGAAACTGACGAGGACTTCTTGTCCTTGCAATGTAATGCATGAAGAGCTGGAGGAGTATGTTATTTGGTATGCAGTCATTCCATAATTGAAAAAGGAAGTACGGTCAATTCTTGTTATCCACTGGAGTTAGATTCCTGGAAACCCCAGTGGATAGTGAATCTGTGGATAGGGAGTCATTGATCCTATGGGATCAATGGGGTTGGGGAAGAGGTACCTTACCTGCCAGCAGCAGAGACCTTCAGAACACAGCGGAGACCTTCAGAACGGCAGCCGCGGATAGCGTGGGTAGCTTTAAAATGTCCATGGGAAGCTTCAAAATGACTCATGATAGCTTCTGAAAGTCTCTGCTGGCATTCTGAAGCGATCCATGCCATTCTGAAGCCTCCCACGGCCATTTTAAAGTTAGCTGCGGTGTTTGCAGGTGTCATTTGGTAGTTCTCCAATGCAAAGGGCCTTAAGAAATGTGAAACCCCTTTGTTTTGTAGGGGGGGCATTGCATGTCCCCCCCCCCCACTTACCATGGTGGTGGGCAGAAGCTGCTTCTGGAGTAGTTTGATTTTGGGCCATTCAGAATCAGGAGTGGGTGGAAGCGTCTTCCGAAGTGGCCCAGTTTAGGGTCAATTGAAAGCAGAGGCTTACCTCCACACAAAGTGGCTGTGGGTGACCCACTGTCTGCTGAAACGTGGGGGCCCCTAGGCATGAATGAATATATTCATTCCGTGCAAAGAGGGACAGCATGAATGGATCATTCCAGAAGGTACAAAAGTGCTGTGCATTTTGCTGGTGCCAAAGGGCGCCGTGCACATTAATTAGCCATCAATCTATGGTCATTCAAGACACCAGGACGGGTGGATCTTTAGCGTCAATGATCATTCCCCCAATCCCAAAGAGCTGCACGTGTCACCCTTCATCTTCAACTGAGAATGAGGGGAGAAGGTCTCTGCTTGCGGTAGGTGACAGCGTGGCGGCCGTCGTTGCCGTGCACTGACAGATTCTATTTGCAACAAGATGTGTCATCTCTGTACTCTGTTTATGAATGCATTTAATTAAAAGACATTCATGCAGGCATAAAAGCATTAACCCCATGAGAAATCTACGGCAATGTTGCAGAAAAGACTCCCACTGATGGTCACTTTTCCTTTAGACTGCATTTGATCAGTTCCGCTGTTCGGAAGGGCATCCAGAGTCAGAGTCAGCATGGTTGGGCATCGGACTCAGGGCCCTCAGAAGTCCCTACTGCTGATCCATGGGAACCAGTCTGTGCCAATAGCTTTTATGCAATGGTGGTAGCAGATAGTGGGCCTCTCTTGGAAACCCATGGAAGGTAATTTCCTGAAGGTGCTCTGAAGGAAACCTGGAAACAGGTCAACTTCTCAGATATCTAGATGAGCATCATATGTACACTCTGAAAGAAAGAAAGAAAGAAAGAAAGAAAGAAAGAAAGAAAGAAAGAAAGAAAGAAAGAAAGAAAGAAAGA
Source organism: Tiliqua scincoides (assembly GCF_035046505.1). Taxonomy (NCBI): domain Eukaryota; kingdom Metazoa; phylum Chordata; class Lepidosauria; order Squamata; family Scincidae; genus Tiliqua; species Tiliqua scincoides. The sequence continues at coordinate 9,402,792 of NC_089827.1, read as the reverse complement.
AAGAAAGAAAGAAAGAAAGAAAGAAAGAAAGTGAATGTGCTAATGCAGAAGTTCTCAAACATTTTACCACTGGGACCCACTTTTTAGAATAACAAACTGATGGGACTCACTGTAAGTGACGCCATTAACCTCGAAGTGATGTCATACCCAGCAGTGACATCATCAATTCAGACTTCAAACTTAAGCGGCAATCAGCCAATGATCCCATTACACAGCACGCACGTGCTGTTATTTTGCATAGCTTGGAATTCAAATATTTGGTGGCCTTCACTGTCACTGAGCCTACCTCCTTTCTGGACCTGATTCCCCTGTAGGCTTTGGTTTGCCCTTCCAAGGCAGTAAACTTCCTAGTCCTGCAAAACTGGAGACAGTCTAGGAGACCATCTCACCACCTCTGGGGTCTCAAATCTCATAGATATAGGACAACCATGTGAGTTTTCCAATGAGACTTTCAAAACCAATGTAGTCGATCCTGAGCTCATGGATTAAGAAGTAGAAAAGTACTTTGTGCATTCTGTGAGAAAAAATAACAAAACTCATGGATAACTAACGGATAAGGAAACCCACATGGGTTTTGCATCCAAACATCTGCAACATCCATGGAAAATACTGATTTCTATGTGGGTTTTTGCATGTTTGGGCTGGGAAGAATTTTGAATTCTATGCATTGTACATAGAAGTGGGGCATGCCATTTTTGCATTTTCCTGACTTTTTAGCTTTACTAATACAACAGTTTTTGTTGCAACAGTTTTTGTTTCATCTGATCCCATGAGTGTGTACGTCTATATAGTACATCTTGCATAGATCTTATGTGAGAGAGAATACATATGCAGCAGGCATATGTCATGCACTGCTTGAAAGAGAGACGGTTTTCCAGATTGGAAGCAAACAGCAGCATCTGGCTAGGATATTTTCACAGATGCTCAGCCAGTGATACAATAGCATGAGAAGGAAAAAGACAGCATGGCGATCTCTAGCACAGCTGCCGTATAGAAGCAGGGTGAAGACTGTACATTTAATAAGATGTTATCAAACCGCTATTAGCTTCTAAACCAAGGACAGCCATCCACATGGTCAACAGTCTGTCACCAGAGCGGTGGAATAAATACAACAGATTGTTGCTTCACACCACTCCTCATTAGTACCTGGGCCTGGGAATAATCAGGATCCCTAATCTGCAGATTTTCAAATTGTACAGGAAACCTGATGTGATCAGTTCACACAAGGCAGGAAAGCAGTGCCGTGTGTACACAGAGGCCTGTAGTAGCTTGTGCTGGCAAGAAACCAATGCGATTAGTTCATGTCACCGCAGGTCACAAGAGGCTTCCGCACAGCCACCCCAGGGTCGTGCCTGCACTGTGGAAACAGGGGGCCCAATCCTATACTCTCCCAGCGCCACCACTGAGCTCCACTGCTGGCACTGGGTGCTATAAAGGTGCCATAAAGCACATTAACGTCACCAGGACAGCAAGGATCGCTGGTGCTGGGCCTGTGTTAGTCAGTGCTGGGTCCAGCCCTAGGAGGCTGATGCCAGGGAAGCACCCATGATAAAGTGCACCGCTGAGTGGTGGTGTGGGGTTTCTGGTCGGGGGGGGGGAACTGGGGCAGGAAGAAGGTGGGACTGGCAGAACTCTGCTCCACCAGTTCCTTTGCTCCATGTCAGGCTGAAAAGTCCAACAAGGTGCTCCTCCAGTCTGTGCCAGCAAACTAGGCAGGAGGAGACTGGAGGAGACCCATTGTGGCCCCTGCGCACTTACCCGGGGGAAGGGGACGAAAGCCCCCTTTCACAGAGGAGGCCTCCAGCGGTCCCAGTGGAGCTGCTGGATACAGTGGTCGTCATTTTGGTGGTGTTGCACCCCATGGTGGTGCCACCTTCGTTAGGATTGGGCTCTGTGCCCCTTACTGTCCACTTCTAATTAGCTGGTGCAGATAATAATATAATAATATACAGTATTTATATACCGCCTTTCTTGGTCTTTATTCAAGACTTTATTCAAGGCGGTTTACACAGGCAGGCTTATTAAATCCACGCAGGGATTTTTACAAATTGAAAGAAGGTTCTCTCTTTCAAGAACCACCACATTCAAGCTGTTACACTCCAATCTGGTTTAACATTCTGGCCTCCATCCTCCTACGCTCCGAGCAGATGGAACAGCTCAGCTGCAGCTTGCCAGCTGCTTCAAGGTCGCACGGTGCCAGTGGCCTTGAACTGGCGACCTTGTGGATGTTAATCTTCAGGCAAATGGAGGCTCTATCCTCTAGACCAGACCTCCTGCCCAGATCAGAGTAGCTTCATAGGGCAGGCTGGGGCGTTACACAGGGTAAGGGGGAAAATATCCCTTTTCCCTGAGTTGACCTCCAGCAGCCTTGAAAACTAGGATACAGCACAGGACATGTGCCTTGGCTGTTCCACCACAGGTTAGGATTGGGCTGTTATTTGTTCAGGCCAATTAAAAAGCATAGACAAGGCTACATTCCATTTTTCAAATGCTCTTTTCCCTTTGGGAAATGAATGACCGCTTTCATTACCATCGTACCTGATAGACTGGAATACCTTGTACAGATTTGATTTTAGGATTATATTAAATATCGTTGATCCAATCTCTCTGCAGTCGGCCAGGAGAGCATAACAGGACCATAAATCAACCTGCTGGAAACACAAATCAAGGATTCACTGTCTTAAAACTAAGGCCGGAACAGTCTTCTAATGGTAGATCCATTTTAGAGCACGTATAAAGCGAAAGAGCATGTATACAGCAAAAGCGCCCATCCATTTCACAGTGGCGAAAGCTGTTTGCATCTCAGCACAATTGCCCAAATTGCTCATGTTTTTTCCTCTCTCACACAATATAAACACAACCTATTAAGTTGAGAAGTGACAAAGATTGTTTTCTATGCTGGGTATTTTGTGAGATAGGTTTAAAAAAATAAAATAAAATAAAGTGGCTGTGTGCCAAATGGGGGGCTGTGTGCCAACCCTGCTATTCTAAAGAAGGTTTTTTTTTATTTTTCCCCAACACTATAAATCCGTCTGCTAACAATACTAAAGAGAGGCAATTAGCAGCCAGCACTCATTTTGATTCAACCACCACGGATCCATTCAAACCCCAATGAGTATTTTCACATGTCCTGTTGAGTTTTAGATTGGTAATTAGTAGGGGTAGCAAAAGAAGCATCCTTCGACAAATGCTTCCAAAGGTGTGCCTTTCCACAACTCAAGCTGAACAAAGGATACTGTGGCTATTACAAGATTTGTACTGCCAGAGTATGTCTCTTGAGCTTCCAAGAAATCAATAGTATTGCAGGCTACTGTAGGCTACAAAATAAGGTGCTGGGAAGAAAAACTGAAAAAAAAAGTCCTGGGATATTGACAGTTCCAATAAAGGCAGAAAAAAAATCAGAACCAAAGAGTTGTTTTATTTTTAATAGACATCAAAAAATGACCATTTTATATTCACTTAGAACAGTCGTTCTCAAACTTTTTAGGACCCACTTTTTAGAATGATAATCTCTTGGGATCCACCGGAAATGATATCTTTAACCTAGAAGTGATGTCAGGGCCGGAAGGGACAAGCAGGAAAATTTTTTAACAATCCCAGTCTGCAATTCTATCCACACTTACCCAGGAGTAAGTCCCATTGACTATCATTGTTAAAATCATAGACATTGTAGCCTGTTAAAACTGATCTCCCCAAATGCAGTCACATCCCATGTTGGCATCAAATCTAATATACTAAAAATGAATGAATGGGGACCCACCAGAAATTGGGTCCCAACCCACAGTTAGAGAAATAGTGACTTAGAATGCTTCTTTGATTTTTTCAGTTTAAGGAATAGAAACAAGCTAACACAATGGGGGTGTGTGTCTTAATGTCATTTTTCTTGCATCTGCTGGAAATATCAATTTGAAATTCCAGGGGATAACACTGCTGCTATGGTTGTGTGGCCTAGGAAATAAAATATAGAAAACAAGCGTGATCTGTTTTCCTTGGCTCAAGTTCTGTTGATATAAGAAATGCAAAAGTGTTTGAATTATGCCAAAATCTACAACCGGAATAATGAAAAGGAAGCAAACTGTCGGGTGCCTGTGTCATTTTCTACTGCCAGGATTTACAGAAGTCACTGAGAATAGGGAGTGCCAACCCAGTTGAAAAAGTATGTATGCATAATATGTATGACACTGGGGCCAAATGAGACAATACACCCATTGTGCGATTCGAGCTTCTGTGCCTGATTTTTCTAGTGGCCATAGCATGCAGAGACAGCCCAAGATTGATCAGGCTAGTAGGGAATCCTTAGCACAATGGTTCTCAAACTTTTTAGCACTGGGACCCACTTTTTAAAAAAATGACGCTCTATCGGGACTCACCTAGCTTTACGAGTCTCAAAAAAAAGTGGCCTAGGAAGAAATAATATTTTGATGTATTTATTTATTTATTTACAGGTAATACTTTATTTATTTATTTAAAAAAAAAATTAAATTCATTTCTCGAAAGAAGGCAGCTCTAAGGAAAAGTCTCAAGGCTTAAGGGGCTTACTTAAGTGACCCAGTTTTACCTGACCCCACCGCCTGTCATTGACAGACCTGGGGGGAAAAACACACCAGAAAAAAAGATGCTCAAACATTTATCTGCCTAGATTTATACAACCTTGCAAACTGCAGGAGCTCAGCTGTCGGCAGGGCAGTTAGCAGCTCTCTGCGTTTTGAATAGCCTCAGGGCTTGAGGCAATTAGTTATCTGATCTTTCCATCTTCTGTGTTTTCATTGGAGGCTCTATAGGACCCACCAGAAATGGGATCATGACCCACCAAGTGGATTCTGACCCCACAGTTTCAGAAACGCTGCCTTAACATTTTGCCCAGGCCCTGGTCATGCAATGAGCATATCACCTCATATGGACCACAATCTCATATTGCTGATTAGCCTGGCATTTTGTTCCTTCTTCTCACCCTTTCGCTCCATTCATTTGTTTACGCCGTTCGTATTTATATGCTAAAGAGATGCTGGGGGAATTCCAGCATTTGAAAAATGGCACGCATCCCACTGACTTCAACAAAATCAGATTTTTACTCCATATCCTTGGTTTCTTTCTATTGTCTGCTTCTTTTTATCTGTGTTCATTTTCTCTGTTGTCCTTTTCATGCCGGCTCCTTCATCATTTCCTGTCTCCTTTTACATTGTTACTCCAATTATAGAATTTGATTCAAACTTTCCGTTGCTGGCACCCCCCTGGCGTGGACTTTCATTCATCTCCTTTCTCTTTTTCTGTGCTGTCCCATCTGAAATGTCTCTCTTAAACATCATTATCTGCTCCCATTTAAAGGTATATATTTTGCTAGAATTGCGGGCTTGCGCAGAGGATCTAACTGCTTTGAGCAGCAGTAACAAGAATATGAGCATGGATTGAAGCTCCCATTTTTTAATAGATTTTTTTCTCTCTGCTTTTCTTCTAATTCAAAGTGGCTTCCAATGATTGGGGGGGGGAGGAATAACTTAAGAACAGTACTACTACCATACATTTCAAATATCATACCATATATTTCAAATATCAAAGCAGGAAGCAATCGTAATAAGGCAGTGGTAATAACATCATTAAACCAGCACTATAATATTAAAAAAAGAACAAAGTTGGGCAATCAAAGAGAAAAAAAATATTACCCCTGCAAGCTGGGCAAAGAGGCACATTTCAAAGTGGTAACATCTTATAAGGGGACAGCAACTGTCCCTTTTCATCCCAGCATGATGTCTTTTTCCAGTGGCTGTTGCTGATGAACCTTCTGAATTATTGTAATTATTATTTTATGATTGTGAGCCCTTTGGTAACAGGGAACCATTGATTGATAGATTTTATGATGCTTTGTAAACTACTCTGGTTGAAAGATGGATCATATAAGTAATTATTAATCTCAATATTATTATTAATAATAACTATATTAATATTAATAATAATAATAATAATTAATAATAATTAATAATTATTATTAATAATAAATTAATTATTAATTATAATAAATAAATACTTATTATTAATTAATAATAATTAATTAATTAATTAATTAATTAGTAATTTCAGAGCGCGATACCATAGTCTTTCAAGACTGAAGGTTGCCAATACAAAAAATAATAATAATAATTAAATACCAACAAAACAAAGCAGGCTTATAAGAAAGAACAAATAAGGAATTGAGCTGAAAAGTGGGAAAATAAGCCACTACAAGGACAATATTTGTGAAATATTACTGAAAAAAAAACATCACCAAGACCTGGCAGTGGCGCAAAAAAGACAACATGAAGAAAGAAACAGAGGGTCTAATAATGGCTGCACAAGAACAAGCATTAAGAACAAATGCAATAAAAGCAAAAGTAGCATCTCTCTGGGAACAAAAGTCGATGGAAGGTTCTAGAACAGTGACTCCCAAACTGTGGGTTGGGACCACTGGTGGGTTGCGACCTGATTTTTGGTGGGTCGCCAAAGAGTGATGGAAAGATCAAATAATTAATTGCCTCAAGCCCTGAGGCTATTCCAAAATCAGATACTGTAGCTGCTAATTACCCTGCAAAGAGTAATTACCTCAGCCCCTGCAGTTTGCAAGTCTGTGTAAAACTTTGCCGAGCACGTTTGTGCTTGTCTTGATTTTGTTCCTATACATTCCACTGGGGAGTTCAGTATTGCAAGCAAACCTGGTAGAATGCTTGAAACTGTATGAACCAGTGCATAAAGAGAACTGGTGGGGTTGGTGTTTAAGATTTCATAATACACACTCTTGACTTCACTGGAAGCATTTTTAGTTCGACCTTTAAAGGATGGTTCTGGACTTCTGATTGCTACTCCATGAAGGAGATGGTTTCCTGAAGCCAAGATTGCTGCAAGAGGGGTTAATAGCATGTTAATTCTCCTTAAAATCTCAACATATGGCCTCATCCTATGACTCAAATTGCAGTCATGGAACAGACAAAGTGCAGGAGTTGAAGTCCCATGCAGTCTGAGAAATCTGGGCAAGTTTCCCTGGAATCAGTTGGCTGAACATGGTCAAGATTCTTCCTGTTAGCCTTACTTTCCTCAGTTGAGTTCTATGAAATCTCATCTCTAGCCACTATATTTTCTACCTGATTTTCATTGCTTTTTGGTCCTCTTTTTGCTTTCCATATGTTTTTAGAAGGAAACTGAATTACATCCCACCCCCAATCCAGGAATGTTCCATGACATATTGTGAAAAATATAAGTATATAAGTACCTTTCTAATGCCTTCTGGAGGTCTCAGAAGACCTTCTGAGGGACGGAGAGGCTGTGTGCAGTCTTAGAAGGGCTTCTGAGGGCCAAAGAGGCTGCACATGGTCTCTCTGGCCCTTGGAACATGGCTACACTGAAGGAATGTGATCAGGTGAGGCAGAGCCTCATCTGCCTCTAATGACCGAATGTCCCTGCCTGTTTCACCTGGTATGCATTCCCAGGCAAACATGGAAACTGAGAATATAAAGGGATCCTATAAGGAGAGGTACAATACTTCTCTGTTCCCTTCTCAACCCTAGTACCCCTTAACTTCTTTTATCTTCTTTGTCTTGGTACCAAGCAAGTATGTGTCTTTCACAAAATGCTAAAACAGGAATGTGAAAGGTAGGGAAGCCTAGACATTAGAGGGAGGAGACTTACAGCCCAATCCTATCCATGTCTATTCAGAGGTAAGTTCCATTAGCGTCAATGGGGCTTACTCCCAGGAAAGTGTGGATTTGCTTGGGCTGTAAGAGAATGTTCCTGCTTCTTGTTATAGTTCTGATTGTGTGCCTTTAGCATCCAAGGACACTGGAGGCATGGGGGAGGCAGCAGAAACCCATGGATAACTGAATCTGTGGATACCTAACCCATGGATACAGGGAGATGCCTGTATTCTGTTTTCAATTTAAACCATAATTCTTACGCTCAGGTTATTCCTCTTTTACTGTAGTAATTCGTACAAATGTACAGTAGCTTCCTACAGTCTTATTAAACCAAAGGTAAACGTTGAAATACTTGAATGACATGGACCAGAATTCAAATGCCTGCCAGTCAATATTTTTAGGGTTTAAATAGGATAATGGTCTGTTCTTAGAAACAGGGCAGTGGTGTGCAAGCCCCCCCCCCCCCATCTTCACCTGCTAAATTGCTATTAACATTCAAAACACAAGCTGTCTAGGATATGCTGTTGCCTTAAGTCATAAAACTGTCATAGAGAGACTGTCTCTTTCTGTTGACCTACTTTCACATCCTGTTACCCAGAAGCTTCGTCTCCTTTGAGCGTCCTGATGGTCTCTGGTAAGCAAAACGACACTCTGTCCATGAGCTGAACAAGCTTGATAAATAAGACCCAATAGAGGCAGCTTTTGTGCAACACCCCAGGACCAACAAATCCTTCTTAGCAAAGGAGATCTTTTTTTTTTTTTTTTAAAAAAAAAAAAGCAAAATACTTCAGTCCATCAAAGCTGATGTGTTTTTCTGGCCCACTGCATTGGGGTCACTGAAAGTAATTATAGGATCTTAGAACTGACAGAGAACCCCACAGGCTATTTAATTCACCGTCCCTAGCCCTGCCATAGAGCATACCTGACCGAAAGGGCAATCCCAGAAGTGTCTACTTGGAAGTAAGCACCACTCAACAAGATGTCCCTCACTTGCTCAGCCATCTCTTGAGAACCTTCAAGGAAAGAGATGTTCAAGATTTTTTTCAGTGCTGCATTTTCCCTCTTGTTTGTGTATTTTTTCTCATGCTTAACTCCAGAACTCCTTCAAAGTTGCGCATTTGCAAACCGGAAGTGCGCTCTGCTATTAGATCGGAGCTCAGTGCAGCTATGTGGAGGATCGCAGACGGGCCTGCGGGCCTCCTGGACGTCCAGGAGGCTTCAGGAATAGTAAAATGCCCCTGAGTCCCTGCAGTGCCATTGGAGTCACGTACCCCTGCTTCCACCCTGCCTCCGCAACAACTCACAGCGGTCCCAACTCCCTCAGAGGAGTTTGGGAACTGCTGCTGTAGAGAAAAAGTCTTGAAAGAAGGTCAAGAATAACATTTCATCTATTTTAGAAACCAGAGACCAGAGATGATGAAGGATATTCAGCTATAATGTTTTCAGTGTCACAGGTGATGGATTACAGATATACAACTTCTATTAACAATAATTGAAAGTGCACATTTAATCTCTTGCTTGGGGTGCTGAAATTTTTGCACTTAAGTACAATTTATCACTCTTTTTAGGCAGACTGGACAGGAGAAAAAGGGGAAGCCCTGTTTTCTATAAAATTTAAGACCAACAGCTTTCCAGTGAAGGACACAGATGGACTTTGGTGGGCTGGGGCTTATGAAATGAACAAATAATCCTGGCCCTAAAGTGATCCTTTTTCAGAAATGAAGAGAAAGGAGCTCTGAAACGGAACCACATAATCTTTGGTTATGCATCACCTTTGCTTTACTTCTAAGTAGCTTTTACAGTGCCTGGCTAAAGCAGTGGTTCCCAATCTTCTTTTGGGACGCTACCCCCTTAAGAAGGGTAGTGACCCAACCGGAGACCTGTAGCGTCATTAGAATGGCACTTCTGGGTTTTGCTGGCACCATCACTACTACTGAACGCTTGTATGTAGGGGGGGGAAGCTTTGGTGGCGGCAGTGGAAGTGAAACCCGGAAGTTCCGCTCTTATGGTCCCCAGTTGGGTGACTACTCTTCTTAAGGGGGTAGCGTTAAGAAGGTTGGGAATGCCTGCCCTGGGAGATTGCGACCCCCAGGTTGGGAAACACTGTGCTAAAGCATTGGTTGGTTTTCTGCCCATTTAGAGGGCAACAAAACAAATTGCCCTGCTATTAATGTCAGTTTTCAGGGTACAGATCCATGAGGTGGAGGGGAGGTGAATACAACACCATGGCATGTATGGCTCAATCCTATCATGGATTGGGCCATTGCATGGAGGGCTTTACGACAGTGGAACAGAGTGCGTAAAATGGGTTTTGACGGCACACACAGTGTGCTGGTGGTGGCCATTTTTGGTGTGCCGCTGCACCTGTTGGTAGCGCTAGAGACCCAACCCCAGACCTAAAATGGAAGGTGTGACAACAGCAGGGGCAGAATGAGGTGGGAGGGATGAAATGGGGGAGTGGAAGAGTGGAATGGGGTTGTGGGGGGGGGAATCAAACCAGGGAGATATCGGCAGCACACGTGTGCACCCATAACCTAATTCCATCATACCGTTGCTGTTGCATATATTGGATTTACCTGCTAAATAGCAGGCATAAATCTGAGGAGTCCCATGGCAGAGGTGGAGGCTTTCCCCTGGGTAAGTGAGCAAATGTTCACTTATCCCATGGAGACTTTCCAAATCCATCCCCCCTCCCCCCCCCAATTGGCATGACTGCATTGGCAGGGAGGGTTTTGGGTCGGATTCAGCTGGTTGAATCATTTAAGTGCAGTGGTGATGGTGGTTTGCCCAACCTGCCCTTCACCCTGCAGCTAAAACACTATGAGCACAATCCTAACTTGCGCTGGAAGTAGACAGGCCAGTGCGCAAGTTTGGGGTTAAAAGCAGCGCAACCCGAGGCAAGGGGAAACTTTCCCCCTTGCCCTGTTTTACACTGCAGTGGCCCCAATGGGTTGACTTGGATCTGTGCCACTTGACAAGGTGGCACAGATCCAGGCAACCTGGAGCTACGCTGTGCTGCCCAGGAACGGGGTCAGGATCCAGCACAAATGCCGCCTGCTGGATTCCCGCCTGCCACTCCTCGCCCGCCTCTGGGAACACCTGCCACCCTCCCTCCCCTGCCTTTTTCTTCCATAAATCTGTCCAATTCCCTTTTATAGGCACCCAGAACAGACACCATCACCATGTCCTGTGACAAGGAGTTCCACAGACTCAGGGTGACCAGATACAATGGAGGACAGAGTGTCTATACCAGCGATTTTCAACCTTTTCCATCTCATGGCACACTGACAAGGTGCTAAAATTGTCGAGGCACACCATCCGTTTTTTGACCATTGACAAGGCATACCATGCTGTTGGTGAGGACTCTAATCCCCATTGGCCCTGCTAATATGACCCTCCCCAAAACCTCGTAAATGACCCTCCCCCAAACCTCCACAGCACACCTGCAGATCATTCACGGCACACCAGAGGCACAGTGGTTGAAAATGGCCGGTCTATATCTTCAACCAGTGTATGGAAGAGGGAATTTTTGCAGGTGCAGCTCAATATGGAAGGGTTTAAAAAGCGGCAGCTGCCAAAATTCCCTCATCTATACAATGGTTAATGGTAGAGGTACTCTGTCCTCCATTGGATCTGATCATCCTGAGTCTGTGGAACTCCTTGTCACAGGATATGGTGATGTCATCTGTCCTAGATGCCCTGCACAGATTAACTGCATGGTGGGTAAAGATTAATTACATGCTGGGTATTCTGCCCAGACTGGGCCGTCCCACTGTCAGCCAGCACTCAGCATTAGTTGCCCTGACCTTCTCCCACCCCTTTTTCCTACCCTTCTTCTGCTGCTTAAAAGTGGCAGCCTGACCTGCAGTGCACCGTGTAACATATATAAACTGTGCATTTGAGGTCAGGTACGTATTTGTTTCCGTGATTGCTTGACCTTTTAAAAAGATGGGATTTGTTTAACCGCGATTGCTGACGGTCGCCGACCACACTCTGATGAGTCTACATTTTGTCGGGTGGCAGATTAATTTATGCCGCCTGCTTCTTCCAGTCATAGATATTAGCTTTCTGGTTTAAAGGACTAACCATCACCATAATGAACAGTGCAGTTTTGACATGCACAAGCTCCGTGTGCATAATGAGGCCGACACCGTTTCTGTTCGGGGGGAGACGTAATGAGCAGCAAAAGACGCAAATTGACATTGAGGAAGTTATTTTGGAAACTTATCTACGTAAATGTCAGAGGAACTGGTAATCGGAATGAAACAGCACTGGAAGTTGCGGCAAATGTCTCTTGGATATAAAGCCTGCGTATGTCTTACTCCGTGTCTCAGACAGCTCTTCCAGAAGAGACCGACGGAGCTAGTTTTCCTTGGGTTCTTTCCATTTCCTCTTGACAAAGAAATCCCTCTGCTAAGTACATTCAGTGATTCTTCATTTCTTCAGCATCAGAGGCTGATTGTTCTCCAGTCTTTGGGCAGCTTTAAAAGATGTCTCATGCGCATGGCTGTGGAAGACTTCCACCATTTCATATGGCAAGGAGGCGCTCACATGCTTGCATGCACTTCTCTCTCTCTATATATATTAAAGAATCCTGTATCTAGAAAATGAGTAGATATGACCAAACCCCGGTTTCTGATATTTATTTTTCTATGTGTAGTAACTTGTGTGATTAGATCATGCGCAGTGTGCCCTCCGTATCTGTGACAGATCCGTTCTGCGACCCCTTGTGGATGCAGAATTCCACGGATAATGAAATCCACGGGAGGTGGGGGGTGGGAAGAGTTCAACACTTCAATTACCCGGTGGTAGCACCTGGCCCGCAGGAGATTGCATGTGTCCTCCAGGCCTCCTCAGAAGTCTTCAGGACTCAACAGGATGTCACTTCCAGTTTGTGCTGGCAACTTTCAGTCATGTTTGGGAGGTTCTCTGACACCCTCCAGTCATGGGCTTGGAATCCACGGATACTCAGATCTGCAGATGCCAAGCCCATAGATAACATAAGGACATAAGAACAGCCCCACTGGATCAGGCCATAGGCCCATCTAGTCCAGCTTCCTGTATCTCACAGCGGCCCACCAAATGCCCCAGGGAGCACACCAGATAACAAGAGACCTGCAAGGCCTCCTGGGAATTGTAGTTAAGAACATAAGAACAGCCCCACTGGATCAGGCCATAGGCCCATCTAGTCCAGCTTCCTGCATCTCACAGCAGCCCACCAAATGCCCCAGGGAGCACACCAGATAACAAGAGACCTGCAAGGCTTCCTGGGAATTGTAGTTAAGAACATAAGAACAGCCCCACTGGATCAGGCCATAGGCCCATCTAGTCCAGCTTCCTGTATCTCACAGCGGCCCACCAAATGCCCCAGGGAGCACACCAGATAACAAGAGACCTCATCCTGGTGCCCTCCCTTGCATCTGGGACCCACTCTATTTGGATGGCTTGCTTTTGTGATTCCCCCCCCCCCACTACACTCTGAAGTGGTACATCCCAGAAACAATTCATCAGACCGGCCTACGTAAAAAAGCGGATGTAGTTGTCCTTAGCTCAGATGGGGACCCAGTACCATTTGCATGTGATTTACAAAACCTTGCTCACCCAGAAAATGCTCTGTTGTCTAGAGAGCTTTAAGGCTGCAAAACCCTTCTGGGTACGGGCAAAATACACATGAATAAGAATGTTCATGTATCCTTAAGACTACAAAGCACATGATGATAGGCTATAATGATCTTGGGCATGGCATGGTGGTGAAGACTTTCTGTTCTGCACCCACAGCCTATCTTCGCAGCCAATCTTTGCAGAGAGTCATGTCAGGCAGCCCACAGAAATCAGGATGCAGAGCCATCTGGGGCGATGTGTGGGGGAAGTGGCTGCCCAGCAAGACTATCTGCAAAGATCCAGGGGACATCCACTAAAATTGAGTGTTGGGAGAGTTAGAACAGACAAGAGAAAATATTTCTTTACACAGTGTGTCGTTGGTCTGTGGAACTCCTTGCCACAGGATGTGGTGATGGCGACTGGCCTGGACGCCTTTAAAAAGGGATTGGACAAGTTTCTGGAGGAAAAATCCATTACGGGGTACAAGCCATGATGTGTATGCGCAACCTCCTGATTTTAGAAATGGGCTATGTCAGAATGCCAGATGCAAGGGAGGGCACCAGGATGAGGTCTCTTGTTATCTGGTGTGCTCCCTGGGGCATTTGCTGGGCCACTGTAAGATATAGGAAGCTGGACTAGATGGGCCCATGGCCTGATCCAGTGGGGCTGTTCTTATGTTCTTAAACTACAATTCCCAGGAGGCCTTGCAGGTCTCTTGTTATCTGGTGTGCTCCCTGGGGCATTTGGTGGGCCGCTGTGAGATACAGGAAGCTGGACTAGATGGGCCCATGGCCTGATCCAGTGTGGCTGTTCTTATGTTCTTAAACTACAATTCCCTGGAGGCCTTGCAGGTCTCTTGTTATCTGGTGTGCTCCCTGGGGCATTTGGTGGGCTGCTGTGAGATACAGGAAGCTGGACTAGATGGGCCTATGGCCTGATCCAGTGGGGCAGTTCTTATGTTCTTATGATCAACTGTGAAGATAGGAGTCTGTGGGGTGGAACGGTAAGGGTTAGCAACCACAGCACTGCTCTCAAGATTGTTATGCTTGCCAGTACAACTGCAGGCCAGAGTTTGGAGACTCCTGGTGTACACAAACAGGTCGTTATGAAAACAACATGAGAATCCTTTTTCTGGGACTATTGGAATAAGTTCACTGTTGAAGCCTTCCAGCAGTATTTCACAGACCTCCCATTGAAGGGACCCACCAGGCTTACACATTGTGCTAGAGCTAGATACCATTCTAGGACGGCACCAGCCATGCTCATAACAATCACAACAGTATATATGACCTTTCAAGGTAGAAAGAAAGAAGCAATCTGGACCCGACTTGATCTCTCTGATGAATCATGTACTGTGAAATTTCATGTGAGGGGGAGAAATGTTTGTGACACTGACAACAGTGCTTGTGAATATTAATTGGCTCATAGACATCCAAGGGCAGGTTCGGAGATGCTTCCCGTTCCCTGAAATGTTTTCCTAGTGACTAATGCTTTTCGCATTTGGTCTGGAATCTGAAGGTCTCAGTCTGTTCTCATCTAGTCTTTGGTTTCCTCACATCATGCTGTGGAGCAAACTGAATCCCCTGGCATGGTGGTTGCTGGGGGTGGAGTAGGGTGAGTAGGAATCAAGTCAGATCAGGAAAGCAATACATGGGGAAGGGGATTGAACCCTCCCTCCATGCTAGTTTTCCAATGAAAATCTGCGGAACTCCTTGCCACAGGATGTGGTGATGGCATCAGGCTTACATGCCTTTAAAAGGGGATTGGACAAATTTCTGGAGGAAAAATCCATTATGGGTTACAAGCTCTGATGTGTATGTGCAACCTCCTGATTTTAGAAATGGGCTATGTCAGAATGCCAGCTGCAAGGGAGGGCACCAGGATGCAGGTCTCTTGTTGTCTTGTGTGCTCCCTAGGGCATTTGGTGGACCAGTTTGAGATACAGGAAGCTGAACTAGGTGGGCCTATGGCCTGATCCAGCGAGCATGTTCTTATGTTGCCACAGGAGGTGGTGATGGAGTCTGGCCTCAATGCCTATAAAAGGGGATTGGACAAATTTATGGAGGAAAAGTCCATCACAGGTTACAAGCAATGATGTGTATGTGCAATCTCCTGGTTTTGAAGTAGGCTATCTCTGAGTGCCAGGTGCGAGGGAGTAGCAACAGAATGCAGGTATCTTGTTGTCTTGAGTGCTCCCTGAGGCATCTGGTGGACCTCTGTGAGATACAAGAAGCTGTACTAGGTGGGCTTTTGACCTGGTCTGGAGGAACTCTTCTTATCACCTGATTGTGGCTAGGTCTGGCAAACAGCAATTACTCACAATGTGTGCATCAAAGGGTTGTACTGTTTTGGTTAATGCTACGTGGAAATACTCTAAGAAAAATTTGGACAGTGCTTTAGCTTGAATGCTTTAGCTCTGTGAAACCCATGGGTAATTTTATAATTTTTCTCAGAGGAAGTAAAACTTCTGACTGTGCACAAAGCTTTGAAATCTCTTAAAAGTGCATGTTCTTCTATATAAACCCATGGTGAAGGCCTAGGTTCTGTTGGATAAAAGAACTTCATTGAACAAAATTGCTCTGGAGCTATGGAAAATCCTTTTTTTCCCCCCACAGCAAACAAATGTAGCTATTTATGTGAATATCAACACAGGGACACAGTTCAAAAGGCAATCACATAACAATATAACAGGCAAAAATCAGCCAGACATAAGACCGAGAACAGTTTGATAGTTCAGTGCTTAAAACAAACAAGAGAAGACCAAATTTTTGCCCAAGTACTTTAAATTCCAGGAGCTTTGAAGATGTCAAAGAAAGAGACTTTTTATGTCTTGAAAGATGCACATCAAGAAGGAAACCTGCAACAATGCTGGGTTAGCAAAGAAGCCTCATCACAGAAAAGCCTGCTTTGCTTTTGAAGCCGAAAGAAAAAGTCCTAAAACAAGACCTCTTTTGTGCACAGGAGCCAAAACACCATGAAGGTTCTTCTCATTCATTCACAACGGTCAACACTGGTGGGGTCAGAACCAGGATGAATCACATCACTCCTTTCCCGATGAAGCTCAGGTTTTCCCAGCAATGCCTTAGGTGGGTGCCAGCTGGAATCAGCATGAAGGTTGAGGATAAAGGAAGCAAGATGAACTAAATTATCATTCAGTGGCATACAAAGAGGGTGGCTGGGGGGTGCAGCCCTGGGTGCCAGACTCTGGGAAGTGTCCATAATGCTTTATTTTTATTTTGTGCAGAAGAAAAAAGAAAAGAAGGAAAAAGATCATACATAAATGTGATGATTGGTGATTTGCCAGTTACAAAAAAAAAATACAGAAGCAGATAAATCAGCAGTCTAAAATATTAAATAGATATATTTTTATGCTTCACGAAGCTGCCATCTTGGATCTTACAAAATCTCATGAAATCCAAGTTGATGGCGCCCAGGAGAACAGTTAGGGGGCCCACCTGGGACATATCACTGAGCCCCTGTGTGTGTGCCACAATGCAACACACACTTTGGGAACCCCTGGGCTAGGCACAACTTTTTTGCTATGTGGCTGATAAGAAAGCAGGAGACCAAGGGATGTTCAGATTCAGGTGCCACAATATCTTGGGCTGCCACTGACCTCCGCAGATGTGAAATAACAGGGTGGCATTTATGGGGACAAGTGCTCTGCAAAGCATGACCCTTTCAGAGACCAGAATCTCAAATTGTGCTATCATTTGAGCATCTGGAAACTGCCACTTGAACATCTGATTATCTAGACGCTTAAAGTGTCCGATCCATCACGGAGATAAATATGTAATTGTGTACTCTTTCACTTATTTGCCTCTTGAGGATATTTTGAAGTTTAATTGGGTTAATAGTTCTCCAGCCATTTTAATCTGTTGCCACTCTATAAATGTTTACTACTCTTCTAATAGCAGTGGTTTACAGTGGAGGAACAGTGATCTGTCTCCTTTACAGGCTGTGTCAGTCCAATGAGTGTCACTTAAAGAAACCGGAGCTTAATTTAGTGACTTATTTGCCAACCCAGAAACTCATTTCCTATTATCCACCCAGGTCTCCGTAAATCACTCTGAGAAATGTTACAGTTTCCTAGAGTTGTGTAGGTGGATTTGATGTAGTTCTTCTGAACTGCTTCGGCCGCTCTTTGTCTCAGATGTGGAAGCTGAATAAAGTGGAAGTAGATGCAATATTAAAAAAAAAATAGCTCACAGAATATTAAGACATATATCTCCATATTAAGGTATATCTATATATTAAGGCATATCTCTCACATGCAAATTGCAATGTAATCAGAAAATGTTTCTGAAACAAACCTCCCACCCCCAGATACCAAGGGCCCATTATATCAATGTTTGATTCACTGATATCAATGATTCATATATAGATATCTAGAATCACTCCTGGAAAAAAAAAATTCAGGAATTGTTCTAAATCCTAGAATTCATTCTCAGTAACTTCATCAAATACAGATCAAGAGACAGAGGGGGGAAAAAGAGTCATCATTGCCAGTACTGTGGTTTTCACAAAAATGTACCGCAAGTGTTTGAAAGTGACAATTGCAAGTGGGGAAGACTGAAAATTGTTTTGGAGGGAAACCTATGTTTTGATTTCTAGCTGACTTTACACTATTTTTGTGTGTGTGTGGCAACCTTTGATCATGACAGGTATGCTGATGGGATTGTGAGTGTGTGTGTGGGGAGGTGACTGTCTGTCTTACACTATATATGTGGATATTATTAGCACGGAACAAAAAGTCGAAGAGCAGCATTTTAAAATTCAGGGCACATCGTCGGCGGAGGATTATCGCATTCCTTTTACAGGCACCAGAACTGTTAAAACTGACTCTGGAATCATGTATGAAGATACCCCTTGACTTTCCATTCTGTTTTAGTTCTTGATTCTTCTGGTTTTTTTATTTGTCCCATTTGTGACTTGCAGGAGCACTCTTGGGAACGACAACTGAAGTGGCCCTTTGTCCAATGTTTAAAAATCACTATTTTTTTTTTTTAAAAGAGGATGTTGGAAGTGAATCATACAATTCTCTGAAGCACGTATGCTTTGGAAAAGATTTACTTTACTGTCAAATGCTGCTTTGTGAGAGGAAAAGGGTGCCTTGAATGTGGAATAGATCATTTTGCACCTCTCTCTACCTTGTGTTTTTCCTTTTGCATAATCAGTGTTTTAGCATGAAGCTCTTTTCTCGCTCTATCTATGATTAAGAATCCATTACGGGTTACAAGCCATGATGTGCACGTGCAACCTCCTGATTTTAGAAATGGGCTATGTCAGAATGCCAATGCAAGGGAGGGCACCAGGAGGAGGTCTCTTGTTATCTGGTGTGTTCCCTGGGGCATTTGGTGGGTCGCTGTGAGATACAGGAAGCTGGACTAGATGGGCCCATGGCCTGATCTAGTGGGGCTGTTCTTATGTTCTTATGCCATGTCTGGTATTCAGCTACAGACATGGCTGTATAATTCTCCCTGTCACTCCTCTTGTGGCAGTCACAATCCTGGCCCGCAAATTAGCACCATCTCTACAGTACAGGCATCCCCCTATATCCAGCTCCTGGTTTTAGAGGCAGGCTTCCTCTGATTGCCAGATGCAGGGGAGGGCACCAGGATGCGGGTTGTGTCTGTTGTCTTGTATGCTCCCGGAAGCATTTGGAGGGCCACTGTGAGCTATAGGAAGCTGGACTAGATGGGCCTTTCGTCTGATCCAGTGGGGCTCTTCTTATGTTCTTATGGGGGTTCTGTTCCAGGGCCCCCACGGATACAGAAACCGCAGATACAGGGGAACCCTATATAAAATACAGTACCCCATGCCCGTTACCTTTGTGTTTGTCTACTAGCTGTGGAAGCACACATTTTCTTGCTTAACACAGGGATAGTTTCTTGCTTAACTGAGAAACACAACATGCAGTCAGAGTGCCCTCATGCTAGAGGGAGGAGATGAACCAAATGTTAACAGAAAGCAGTTCTTACTTCCTGTTCACATTTGGGCTATGTCCTTCTAGCATGCAGGCTACCTTCCTGCCTGCCACGTCCCTCACTTAAGCGAGAAACCATTCCGCAGTTAAACAAGAAAATGCATGCTTCCACAGCTAGTGAAGAAAAACGCAGGTACTGGGCGTGGGGCATAGCAGAACCACAGGTAAGTGGAACCGCAGATGCCGGATCCGCGGATATAGGAGCTGCCTGTACTGTAGATTTACCATTCATTTGAAGGAAGCCCTCTCTTTGCTACTGACTGCATAGTGACTTAAACAGATGCTACAATTAGTAATGCACCAGTGCCTGAAAAGTGTCTTACTAGATACTAGAAGCAACAATTTTTAAAGAGCTACAGGGGTTCCACCTAAATGGCATCTAGCATAACAAGCCGTGATGGATTGCTTCATTTGTGTTTCTTATAGCGGAGCAACTGACATTTGTTTTCCACCTCTTTTGGCACCACCTTTCAGCTTGACACTAAAAAGAAACTGATAAATACCACCATTTCATATGCATTAGAGAGTGGGGCATCGGTGGTTTGAAGTTGTCAGCAGCTCTGATTTTTTGTCTGAAGTTATATATCCCTATCCTACATCTCTTCAAGTGCAGCAGCCGCACAAGCTCCTGTGGTGGGAGCGACCTCCCTACTGGAGGGTTCAATGGACTGCACCAAATAAAACGTGGCTCAGTCGCAATGAGGAAGTTCTAAGAATGAGGAAGCAATGAGGAAGTTCTAAGAAACCGCCGGTTGACCATCGATTGATGAGACTAGAAATATTGTCTGCAGTCACCAAGAGTGGAAGTGTGTCACAAATGACACACGGATCCCAGTGGTACCCTACAGCTGCATTTTGGATGAGAGATCAAGGTGCTCCAAAAGCACCAGCTAAGGACTAAAGAGGGAGGGGAGGACCAGTGGAGCTCAGCTCTGTTGAATCCAGAGCCCCGTGTCGAGCCTTCATGGTGGGTGCAGAGTCGTGTAGCCCCTTTGCAGGACTATTTCCCTTACTCAGGGGGAAGGGGATGAAAGTCCCCTTCCCCCCAAGGAGCCACCACAGGCTGCCCGGCCGCTCAGGATGCCGTGGCAGCCATTTTGGCACCGCAGCAGCCCCACGCACTGGGCAGCTCGGGATTGGGCTGTTATTCTCTTCGTGCTGGGGAGTATTCCATCAGCAGAAGAATTTCATGCAACAAAAATGCAGCATTTTCTTCTATTGCAACAAATGCGCAGCTTCATCCTAAACATGAGTGTTGCAGCCCATTGCTATAAGTCTGCACAGATCAAAGATCACAGTGTTGTTTTCCCTACAACAAAGTCTTCACGGCAAGCAACGTAAATGGTTGTGCGAACGTTGCATTGCAGAGAGATGTGGGATTCTTTGCTGGGTCGCATTATGAATTGGGCCACTGTGGCATCCTGAGGTCCTGGTGGCACACAGTTCACATGCAGGCCAGTCTTAATTAGCAAAGCACATAGACCAGACTGTTTGCGTTTAATATGCATACATAATTGAAAGCAACAGAACAAAGGAGACTGATCAAACATTTCCTATTCACACAAGGAGTTTGTGTGTGACCCCGGGAACCTTGCACAAGGCACGCAAACAAAACATCAAAAAAAAAAAAAAATAAGCCCACAAGTGAAAAACTTAAATGCCTCACTGTGGGCTTTTAGTTTTGTTTCAGAAACATAGCAGCACATCAATAAGCACATAGTAGCAATACATCATAGCAGCACTGTTGCACTGTTTTCTTTGCAACAAAGTCCTTTATATGTCAATAAAGAGACTTTCCTATGCATGCCTTTTCAGAAGTAAGTCCCATTAAGTTCAATGGGACTTACTTCTGGATAAGTGTGTATAGAACTGCAGGCTTTGTAGCTATGATACGTAAGCTTGGCAGGTATGATATATTTTAAACAATTTCTGAAACAAGGCCTGTGACATCACAGGATAGGGCCTGATGATGTCATGAGATTGCCAACCCAGGACATCCTTGGGGCATGGACATGGGAGCAAAAAGCTTCAGTCTGCACTGTGATCCAACACACAGTTTCACATCATGAAGATCAGACTGAAATCAAACGTCAAAATGCAAATCAAATTTGCAGCCTGGAGTGTTTAAAAAGAGGCCTGCTTAACTTTTATGCCAGAGTCCCTTCTTTTGCACCATTCCCACTTGGTTTCTTTCTAAGGTGTAAATTTAATCCCTATTCCAGCAGAAATCTTAGAGCTACCAATTTGTCAGAAATGACCCAATTTCTCCATCTTTTTGCTTCAATTTTTTTTTTACCCCAGGCAGATGGGTGGCAAAGGTTAATCTCTGGTAATCTGAGGGCCACCTCTGGGTTCCACCTCAGTACTGGATCTCCATGTCCCTAATGCAGTGGTTCTCCAACTGTGTCCCACAGCACCTTAGGGCACTCCCAGGGATGCTGAGGGATGTCACCAGTCACCTCTCCTACCAGTTGTCCCAGGAGCTGCAAGCTTTGGGTGCCACCATCTTTAATATCACAAAACTTCACAAGATCCAAGACGGGGGTACTTGGGAGAGCTAGGGAAGAAGAGGTTGTGGTGGTGCTGAGACCCCCGGTAGGTTTGGGAACCACTTTCCTAATGTGAAGCCAATTCACAAAGGTCAGGTTCCAAATGGGGAGAACAAAATATGCGTTTGCATTGTGGTTCAGAAACTGGTCCCCCATGCTTGAGGTCAAACTGATTTCATTTTGAAAAGTGTGTCAACCAAATAGCTCGAAGGTCAGAATGTACAGTTAGAGATCTCCATCTCAGTAAAGCCGGACTCCAAAAGCCAGTGAGTGAACATTCTGCTAATGCCTTGTCTCACCCCAGGAACACCCAGCAGACAGCCAGGCCTTCCCAGCCAGATGTAATCAGGCAGATTGTTACCTTTGCTAATTCAATCAAAAAAAGTCTGGCCTGACAGACTTTCAAAACCTCCATCGCCACCCAAGTGCTTTATGTTAATGTGACAACCTCTTCAGTTACCCACCCTTGATTGCTTTATCCTGTGCATTGATTGGAATTTTATTTTTTAACAAGTAAAAACAAGCTTCAGGATGAGTCATGGTTGATACTAAAGTAGTTCTGCTGAACAGAACGACTCCTGCTTCTCTTTTCCCTACCATCTTTTATCATCTATTCGGGTCATATCTTTTATGACCTTCTTGACCTATCAGAATGTGCCCTTAAGGGCCCTACCTGTGAACATAAGAACATAAGAACAGACCCACTGGATCAGGCCATAGGCCCATCTAGTCCAGCTTCCTGTGTCTCACAACGGCCCACCAAATGCCCCAGGGAGCACACATGACAACAAGAGACCTGCATCCCTTGCATCTGGCATTCTGACATAGCCCATTTCTAAAATCAGGAGGTTGCACATACACATTATGGCTTGTAACCCGTAATGGATTTTTCCTCCAGAAACTTGCCCAATAACCTTTTAAAGGCGTCCAGGCCAGACGCCATCACCACATCCTGTGGCAAGGAGTTCCACAGACCAACCACATGCTGAGTAAAGAAGTATTTTCTTTTGTCTGTCCTAACTCTCCCAACACTCAATTTTAGTGGATGTCCCCTGGTTCTGGTGTTATGTGAGAGTTTAAAGAGCATCTCTCTATCCACTCTGTCCATCCCGTGCATAATTTTGTATGTCTCATTCATGTACCCCCTCAGGCATCTCTTTTCTAGGCTGAAGAGGCCCAAACATTGTAGCCTTTCCTCATAAGGAAGGTGCCCCAGCCTAGTAATCATCTTAGTCGCTCTCTTTTGCACCTTTTCCATTTCCACTATATCCTTTTTGTGATGTGGTGACCAGAACTGGACACAATACTCCCAGTGTGGCCTTACCATAGATTTATACAACGGCATTATAATATTAGCTGTTTTGTTCTCAATACCTTTTCTAATGATCCCAAGCATAGAATTGGCCTTCTTCACTGCCGCCACACATTGGGTCGACACTTTCATCAACTTGTCCACCACCACCCCAAGATCTCTCTCCTGATCTGTCACAGACAGCTCAGAACCCATTAGCCTATATGTGAAGTTTTGATTTTTTGCCCCAATGTGCATGATCTTACACTTACTGACATTGAAACGCATCTGCCATTTTGCTGCCCATTCTGCCAGTTTGGAGAGATCCTTCTGGAGCTCCTCACAATCACTTCTGGTCTTCACCACTTGGAAAAAGTTTGGTGTTGTCTGCAAACTTAGCCACCTCACTGCTCAGCCCTGTCTCCAGGTCATTTATGAACAGGTTGAAGAGCACTGGTCCCAGGACAGATCCTTGGGGCACACTGCTTTTCACCTCTCTCCATTGTGAAAATTGCCCATTGACACCCACTCTCTGCTTCCTGGTCTTCAACCAGGTCTCAATCCAGGAGAGGACCTGTCCTCTAATTCCCTGACTGAGGAGTTTTTTCAATAGCCTTTGGTGAGGGACCGTATCGAACGCCTTCTGAAAGTCCAGATATATAATGTCTACGGGTTCTCCCGCATCCACATGCCTATTGACGTTTTGAAAGAATTCTAAAAGGTTTGTGAGGCAAGACTTACCCTTACAGAAGCCATGCTGCTTCTCCCTCAGCAAGGCCTGTTCGTCTATGTGTTTTGAGATTCTATCTTTGATGAGGCATTCCACCATCTTACCGGGTACAGATGTTAGGCTGACCGGCCTATAGTTTTCCAGGTCCGCTTCTTTCCACTTTCCCAACCAGAATCACCTGGATTATTTGTGAATTTTCATCTGTTTCGTGTATATGTTAAGATACCCCTAAGCAGCATTACTACCCTGAAATCACAGTCCTAGAGACAGACATAGACACAGTACATAGAGACAGACAT
Source organism: Tiliqua scincoides (assembly GCF_035046505.1). Lineage (NCBI taxonomy): Eukaryota > Metazoa > Chordata > Lepidosauria > Squamata > Scincidae > Tiliqua > Tiliqua scincoides. The sequence continues at coordinate 9,378,678 of NC_089827.1, read as the reverse complement.
GGATTGGCGCAGGGCTAGTGCTATAGTGCTGGACTGGTAGCAAGCTTCCCTGTCATGCTTTACGCAACGGTCAGCACGGGCGCTGGGCCGGCGCTGACCACATTGGATCAGGACCTTGGAAATCAGAAAGGTGCCCAGATCTACATAGTGACTGGTCTCCAGATCTGACCTGAGGGGCATCCCCCCACCTTAGAACCATAAGCCTCTATTTCCCTTCTGTGCTCACTTGGACAGTACTCACTGAGACCTATAGAACTGTTCAGAGCACAAAGTGTGTGTGTGTGTGTTTGAAGTGATGCTTGTCTGCTCATCAGTTCTGAGAATAACAGAGAGTCTAATATGCTGGAGGCCACCCAGTGAGAACTTGCACAAGCCTTTGCCTGGCTGATTTAATTTGGTGGGTGAACTGGAGCAGAGGTGGTGATGGGAGCTGCCTACCTTCCTTTTGGTGAATGCTCATGTTGGCATCCTTCAGTCTCAGAAGACTATGGTATCGCGTTCTGGAACAGAATGTCCTATCCAGTGCGCGAAGCCTGGGTAAAGTATATATGGAGGATAGACTGTTTCCCATGCAGCAAATCTCCCCTCTCCACGTCGCTGAAGTGGACCAATGGAAAGGTGGAAGCCAATACGGTTGGTTCCAGCGGCGTCACAGGAGTTGCCAGAACGTGACTGTTTTCAGCCTTGAACTGCCGCAGGGACTCCGGCTCCAGATTTTGCCTCGAGGTTGACTTCTGAAGCCTTTCCCATAACTGGATGTAGCCACAAGGCAGTGGAGGTTTGGGATCAGAGTTTTCCTTCTCTCAGATGAGCTGCCTTCCCAGGCTGATGAGTCCCATCTACCAGGTGGCTGTTTAGTCGCCTCTTATGACAAGCACAGCCAAACTGAGGGCCTATTCTTATCCCCAGCCCCCAGGGGGTGAATGCTAATGTGCATGAATTGCACACAGTAAGGTTTGGGGATTCAGCTTTGGAAAGGAGTGAATGGGAGTTTAATGATCTCAGACAGCTCCTTCTCCTAAGTGTATGTCAAAATGTCCTCTTTCTGAAATTTGGGGGGCTAATCTTCCCCCCCCATTTTGAGTGTGATAAAAAAGCAAATAGTATGCTCAGTATTTCAGAGGCTCCTTTCTCGTAGTTTGGCTTCAAGCATTTTGGTCCTTTCCCCCTCCAAAGGCAGAGGTTACTGTGATCCTGCATTGCCTTAAGGCTACTTGAATGTTTGCCATGATTACTTTTCAGCCCAAGAACTCAATAAACTTTTCTAGCCTGCAACACCTAACCAGATAGTTAATTAATGCCACATTATAATAGATGTGTTAGTAGCCATGATTCAACTGTGCAACCTACACCAAAACCTTGTATCCATTTTTTTAAACTTGTGAAGGTAACTTTAAATAAAAGCATGCTCTTTTTGTAACACCAAGACCATTTTTAGATCCAACGGGCAATAGCAGATTTAACCTCAGTTAAACCAGTTAATTATTCCTGCTTAATTGTCCAATTTAGACTCATTATAGCCCATTTATTTTCAAGGTCCTTGCCCTCTTTTTGCTTACGTGCCATTCTTTCAGTTAGCAAAGGCAAAGCTTAATCACCAACAGCCTTAGCAAGAACAACAGCTGATCTGAAATTACTCTGCACTTACCTCTCGGTGATATCAAGATATTGCAGATATAAGAATACCTCTGTGTGTATACCCAGTTCACATGCTATTGCCTTCATTCCTTCTTTGTTTCAAGAGCACAGGGAAATATGTCCTCCTAATGTAGCTAAAGATTTTGAGATGCGCCAACATCCACTGATTGCAGCCACAGGTTTTGTGAGTCAAACTGGTGTTCAGCATGGAAAATTGAATGGTCCAACTGGTGGCTGATCCATAGTTTACCAAGCTGAGGATTCACACAGATCATACCTTTATAATGTAGATTTTTCCAGCTCCCATTTGTTACTGGCACAGGAAAATTGCACAGAGGGGAAATTGACTATGTACGCCACAAGTCTGAGTTGATTCCTCAGATTATGCTTCCTGATGTTGAACCAATAGTTCTCTCAACCTGGTTGAAACCTAGGTAAGTTGTAGCAGGAGTGACTTTTGTAGTCTCCTGAGAAGAAAAGTCTGCCTGTGGGACTACACCATAAGTTCAGAGTTTAAACTCCTTCTGGTTCGTAAGTGGCTTATACGCTTAGCCTGCTACTTGTAGCCTGTACACACAACTGACTTTGTGACATGACACTCATAAAAACAGCTGAACAGTCAGATGGGACAAAATGGTCAACAATATTTAAGCATTTTTCCCCTCCCAAAAGGAGCAAACCGGACCTTAGAAACAAGAATAGCAGGAGAAACTGCTAAGTAAATTAACAGCCCAATCCCCTGTATCCAATGTGGGGTTGGGGCTGTCTGTTGCTCAGCCCAGGACTACGGGAATTCATTCCCCTTAGCATGGGTAATGCCTCAACAGCCCTGATGGGGCTACTCAGATCTGTACCAGAGTGGGGTTTGCGTCAGCTTCTGAAGGCCGGCGCATGTCCATGCGCTGGCCTCTCTCCTTGCACGCTACTTTCTCATGGCACTTTCACAACACCTCTGGGCTGGCGCAAAGGACTTGTGCTGGCCCATCTATGGGTCGGGATTGCACCCTAACCTAAGCACGTGAAAATATGAGTACATTTATGTGTGTACTTAACCTACAGTCTTCCCAAATGCCATGAATTCTCCCCTTTTGCTGCAGTTCCCTGGGAGCCAGAAGCGGTAATAACTTCCTGCCATTTTTTAAAAAATGACATCAGTATGCTGACTATCTAGCCCACATTAACATTCATGGGAATTATAATAATAATATAAATAATAATATACAGTATTTATATACCGCCTTTCTTGGTCTTTATTCAAGACTTTATTCAAGGCGGTTTACACAGGCAGGCTTATTAAATCCACGCAGGGATTTTTACAAATTGAAAGAAGGTTCTCTCTTTCAAGAACCACCACATTCAAGGTGTTACACTCCGATCTGGTTTAACATTCTGGCCTCCATCCTCCCACGCTCCGAGCAGATGGAACAGCTCAGCTGCAGCTTGCCAGCTGCTTCAAGGTCGCACGGTGCCGGTGGCCGGAATTATAGATGATAATGCACTTTTGCAGTGATAGGAAAATAAAGCATGGTCTCACTTTCTTGATATATAATTTTTTTTTGAAGGAAAACAGCATAGAGATAATAGAAGTGCCAACTCATTGGTCAACAAGCTTTCATTTCATGGTATAGCTGCTAAAAGGGCATATTGGGGGCAGTAATATTTTTATTCATAGAGCAGGGGGTTTTGAAGGAGCTTAAAGCAAGAAGATCTAGAGCATAGAGGCCTCCCCCCCCCCCCCCGTTTGTTCAGGAAAAAATAAAAGATCAAAGTAAATGCTTATTAACTTTATAATGCATCCCCTAAAAATATATTTGTAGGATGTTAAGAAGGCATTCGCTTCTCTGTTGGTGGATAATACAATGAATTTCAGATCACTGCCAGAATAAATCTAATGGATGAGTTTATATGCAAAATCCTAGCATACCTCTCTTATTGTATTAAACCTCCAATAGTGCAATCCTAATTGGCCCCATTCCCCCCTCTCCTGCCACCCACCCACTGGCCCACTTGCCGCCTGCCCTCCCACCACCTTGAAATGCCTTCTCCCCCCCTTCCCATGACTCCCGCGCCGGCTCAGCTCAGCTGGTGTGGACTCACCTGCCTCCGTTGGCGCGGAGACTGGATTTGGCCTCCGCGGACTGGTGCATATCCATGCGCCGGCCCAGCTGACGTCTGAGAAGATGGATGGAAAGATCTATGAACAACCTTTCCATATGTTAATAAGGTCATTGCTTGAGAAGTGATCACCTGGTCGAAGCGAAAGATGATAGGTGTTGGAGAAACCGATTAGGCAAATCAAGGCTGGGAATAGAACATTGTTCTGGGTTTATCAAAGTGGTGCTATGGTGAGAGAGACAAATGCACCTGATCATGACTGTAGGATCCATAAATGCCCTGGAGAGAAAGAACATTAGTCAAATGTCTTCGTCAAATATTTTTCAGCCCCGTGAAAATGTTAATAATGGGAGAGACAACCACAAGATGGAGATGGCATATCGATCGAAGTTATTAACTTGGTAATGAACCTGCTGCATATCTCCATCGTTAGGAATGACTGATCACGTTGCACTGCTCCTCTCCAAATCTACATGGTGATGCTTTAGTACGTCTGTCTCTGAACTGCGCACACAGAGTTTCCAATCGAGCATTAGAATCCGCACACAGGTTTCTCTTGCTGGACGAACAGCATGATTGTATGAGTCTACTCAGGAGCAACCGGTCCATGGCGTGGGTGATGCGGTGGTCTCAGCTGGTGAGGTGAGCATGGAAAGCAATGGGGCACCACCTTCTTATCTTGTTACTTATCTTATCTTGTTACTGCAGACACCACCTTGCTTTTCTGCCCACATGCTTCCTCTGCCACCCCACCACTTGGTTGGCAACCTTCAGTCTTGAAAGGCTATAGTATAAGCCTACAGCACCCGGTATTCCCAGGCGGTCTCCCATCCAAGTACTAACCAGGCCTGACCCTGCTTAGCTTCCGAGATCAGACGAGATTGGGCATCTGCTTGCACCTCTTCTCTCTTTCCTGTCGGGGTCCTATCCTCTCCTATCTGGGCATGCTCTGTGTGGTGCTGCCTCTCTGTGGCTGATACAGTCCCGCTTTTCCACTTCCAGAATGAGAGAAAGAGTAGACAGTGGTGGAAGACATTCTGGGCAGAGCATCCCTCTGCCAATCTCTTGTCCTGGATTTCCTCTTGAAGGAGAAAAAGGAGAAAGAAGACAAGGCAAAAGTGGATGGGAAGGTGGATGGGACTAGCAGAAAGATAAATGCAGTGATGTGGCTACAAGGGGTGGCATGTTAAGTACTGCAGGTGCCTCAATGTGCCGTGTAAGCAGTCCCTTCCACTTGCCATTAGAGCCATTCTGGCAGCGATGGCAATGCGCAGGAGCACTCGCACATTGCTTTTGCTGCTCAGAATGGCTCCAACGGCGAGTGGAAAGGGTTGCTTAACATGGCACATTGCCGCGCATGTGGTACTTACAGGGCTGCCCCCCTGTAGCGACAGCACTGGATAAAAGTGTTTCCAAGTGGGGTGAGGTGAAGCAGTAATTGGCATCTCTTTTCAGGTGCCCCTAGTCTACCCTGCCGAAATGTACAATGAGCCCCTGAGAGACAGTCTGGAAATATATTCCATTGAAGACCTAAGGCAGCCGCCTCCTGGGAAGTTTCACATGCACTAAACTTTTGTGAACACATCAGCTGTTTTACTGCACAAACAACTTGATTTTTGAGCCTGCCTGTTGGGTTGGCCATTGCAGAAGTCTACCCTGGAACTGCATATTCTGATTTTTTTTTTTTACATTGTTTTCCTAGATATACTGTAATAACTGGCCCTAAATATAGTAAGCCAATCTTGTCTAAGGCAGTAAGAAAGTGGTTTTTTGAGCTGTGTGCTTATTATGTCTGGAAAATCAAAAATCTGCATGATAAAAGGCAGAATCTTGACAGCTGTAGAAGCTCCAGGAGATCCTGACACCGACACTCTGATAGCAGCACTGAGAAGCTTTTCTTGATGGCTCTGTATCTGTTTTGCTATCAGCGAGGGTTTCTACTGTGGCTCGCAATGGCAGACAGCTGCCAGGCTGTCTCGTTTGGGAAAAAAAAAAAGCCAGGAACAAACTCAGACTTGAACACAGTGGTAGCCCAACTGAAAAGTCTTCATGGAGCGGCACCCAGGGCCAGCTGTAAGTCAACTGGACCAGCTACTCCCAGTTGAGATCTGTGCCTAAGAGAATCCTGATCTAGGGTAAACATTAAAAAAATACAGTTAATATTTTTTCCTTGAATTATTTCACAGTCACTAAGACAGGTGGTTTTGTATGTATTTCCTTTTCGAAGGTCAGGGCTTTTTTTGTAATGGAACGCACCGGAACGGCGTTCTTGCACCTTTTTTCCCCCTCCTCTCTGCCCCACCTTTTCTCCCCCCTGCCTGCACTGCCCCGCCCCCTTTTCCCTCCTCCTTGCCCCCACCTTTTTTCCCCTGCCTGCACCACCCTGCTCCGCACTGCTGGCTAGGGAGGGATTCGAACCTCCAACCTTGTGCTCTACAGCCCAGCACTCTCTCCATTGGGCTATAGGAAAGCCTATTGTCAAAGTGTTCAGAACTAATATATAAGGTCTTCAGCCCAGCTGGTGGCTATCAGTGCCTCAAGTATTAGTTCCAAACACTTTGAGCCTAAGAGCTCTGGTGGCTCAGTGGTTAAACTGTAGGTCTGTGGAGGGGTTCAAATCCCACTGAGGAATAATTTTTTTTTTAAGGTGGGAAGGTGCTCCATGGCTGCAAAATATAAAGGTTGGTTGCTAGTTGCCAAAAGGGGGGCCAGTTGAGGCTGCAAAACTCCTCAAAGTTCAGTCCCAGGCAGGCTCTTTTTTGAACTTTTTTTTTAAGTCCCAGGTAGGACTTAACCCACAGCCTCCAGCAGGGGGCTCACTCCAGGAGCTTAACTGTGGGTTAAGTCCTAACTGGAACTTAAAAAAAAAAAAAGTTCAAAAAAGAGCCTGCCTGGAACTGAACTTTGAGGAGTTTTGCAGCCTCAGCTGGCCCCCCTTTTGGCAACTAGCAACCAACCTTTATATTTTGCAGCCATGGAGCACCTTCCCACCTTAAAAAATATATATATATTATTCCTCACTGGGATTTGAACTCCTAGCCTCCGGCTCCACAGACCTGCAGTTTAGCCACTGAGCCGCCAGAGCTCTTAGGCTCATCAGTGTAGGCACTGATGGCCACCAGCTGGGCTCAAGACCTTATATATTTGTTCTGAACACTTTAACTACTGTATAGGCTTTCCTATAGCCCAATGGAGAGAGTTTCCTAAAGCCCAATGGAGCACCTCCCCACTTAAAAAAAAATGGGATGTTTCACTCCAGCTGTGGCAGGAGTGCTTTTGCTATCAGGGAGCTCACACGGGATGGGCATGTGTGTGTGTGTGTGCGCGTGCGTGCGTGTATAAAAAATGGTTTATAAATAAATAAATAAATAAATAAATAAATAAATAAAAAGTTGTGAGTTCCTGCACCTATTTTTTTTTACACAAAAAGCACTGTCGAAGGTCATCTACGCATGTTGTCTGTTGACTTGTAGACTTGCGGGTATGGCATTTTATACGAAAATGTGCTGAAATCCATTGGTTCCATTAACTCACATGTGCTTTTTAAGCGCACATTTTGATGGCTTTCCGTTCTACCATAGAGATCTCCGGTCTAGAATGCATTTTATTTATATCACTAAGATTCTTTAGACTTTGGCTGCAAACCAAAAATGTTTCCAGTTGGGCCCTGAAGCTTCTCAGGTCAGCCTTGGAGGCACCTTTGGAGGAGACGAGCCCCTACCCATCCATCCACTGTCCTCTCCAGCCCACCACTCCATTGGGTGTACTGATCCCCTTCAGATTTTCTGGTTGCAAGCTGGAAGAGAATCACAATAGCAGCAGTAGTAGTTGCAGCTTGGTGTCCCTGCAGTGCTGCTGGAAGAAGAAGGGGGGGATGGACACTGCAGAAGCTCCAAGCCACTTCTCCTCACCTACTTAGTGCTTAGGCAACAGAACGGTGATGCAGCCTGCCTAGCCCTCCTTTGCATGTATTAAGATCACTACACACAGCCTCCCTGTTCTTCCTTCCTTCTGTTCTTAATGAGCATGAGCCGAGGATGCTGGGTACATTTCGAACAGAAGACATATGGACCAAGGTGGCTGCATTGAAGTGGCAAGGTAATGTGTCAGTAACTGGGAAAGGTGTCAAACCAAGAACTGACTTCACACCAGGCCTAGGCTGTGAATTCTCATTTCTTCATTTGGTTGTTGGTAACATTTTGGAAGTAAGATAACCTCCAGCTTGGATGCATTAAACATGCTGCCTTGGTATGCAAAGCGAGTGGTTTCAGGGGCTTGAAGACGGGCAACCCTATCTTAACCTGCGTTGGCGCATTCAGATTGCATGGTCTCCACTGTATCCAGCGCAGGTTAGGAGGTGGCTGGAGATATCCTCAGGGTAAGGAGATTCTAACGTTATCTTCAGGCTAATGGAGGCTCTGCCCTCTAGACCAGACCTCCTGCCCCGAGGAGCAGAGTACCACTGTCCTAACTGTACTTACCTAGGAGTAAGCCCCATTGACTATAATGGGACTAACATCTGAGCAGATATGCATAGGATTGGGCTGAAAGTCACACATTTGGGGCTACCACGACTTCCCTTAGATTTCTCTCCGTCCAGTCTTTTCATGTCAGCGTATCATCACCATAAAACATCTGAAATCAGTTCAAAGTAGTTATTATTTGGAAAGCATCCAAAATTGGGGGATTATTTCTAAGAGAGAAGATATGGTGTTTTAGAAAGCAACACACACACACACTTCTGCTCACAGTGCAAGTTAGTGGATGACTGAGAAAGTTACCTGCTTTGAATTTTAGTGTTTGCTATAAAAACTGCTTTTGTCAGGATTTTGTTTTTTGCTTTGGAGAGATTAAAGAGGCTTTTACAGGGATTCTTCCGAGTGAGAGTTCTCTTCCCTGGAATGAGGTCTTTGAGGCATGGCTTTGAGATATTGATCAGACAGTCATCCTGCCAGGCTGGGTTATTTCCACCACCGAGGGGAGGAACCCTCGCTATGGGAAGGGGGGGGACGTGAACTGAATTGGCTGTCTGCTCCGTGCATTCAGAATTAAATTAAACCAGGGTTAAGGAAGTATTTCCAGTCCTGACTCTGCTCTGGTTGGGGCATTTCATTTTGAGTCGTTGCGTTTACGGGGGCCAGGAATGAAAGACTGGCAATGAAATCACAATGTTGCTCTCATTGACATCTCTTTGTCATCAATTGGTGGTGCTTTGGGACCCCGGTTCAATACCTTGGCCGGTGGCCTGTGGTGTTCTGCAATGTTCCCATCTCATGCTTGTTAACATTGACATGTAATCCCTGGAGAAGATAATCAGGGGGTTGGCATTCACTGTCAACAGGTTTATACAGGAGATCTCTGCCTTCCCCACCTAAGGTAGCTGGGCTGGTCCTAGACTGGTGCCTGGAGTCATGGAAGAGCTAAAAGGGGACAAATAAGCTGAAATTAAATTGAAGCAAGACAGAGGTTCTCCTAGTCAGGAGACTCACCGATTTGATTATGGTATGTCATCCTGTTCTAGATGGGGTTCTGGGGAACTCCTTGTCACCTGGCACCTGGTCTAGGTGGGCAGATTGATGGAGGAAAAGTCTGTCACAGGTTACCAGCTATGATAGATATCTGCAACCTCCTGATTTTAGAAGTAGGCTATCTCTGAATGCCAGACACAAGCGAGTGTAACAGGGCCCAGGTATGTTGTTGTCTTGAGCGCTCCATGAGGCTTCTGGCTGGGCCACTGTGGAATACAGGAATCTGGACTAGAAGGGCCTTAGGCCTGATCCAGCAGGGTTCTTCTTATGTTCTTATGGTATTGCACTCCCTTTGAAGGATCGGTTTATAGTTTGAGAGTCCTTCTAGAGCAGGTCTTGCTCCTAGATGCCCAGGTGATGGCTGAGGTCCAGAGTGTGTTTGCCCAGCTTTAGCTGGTGCACCAACGGTGCCCATTTCTGGCTCACATGCACCTGGGCATGGTGACTCGTACCTTAAATCACCTCCCAACCGACTTTTTGCAATGCACTCTGTGTGGTGTCACTCTAGAAGACCTCTCAGAAACTTCAGCCAGAACAAAATGCAGCTGCTGAAGTCTTGACCAGTGCAATGTTTTATGAACATATCTCGGTTTTATGGCTTCAGTTGCACTGGTTGCCAGTTGCTTCCGGGCACAATTCAAGGAGGTGTTTATTAACTTTAAAGTCCTAAGTGGCCTAGATCCAAGATATCTGAAGGACTGCTTTCCCACGTATGAATCTACCTGTTTGAATCTACCATATGAATCTACCTATGGTCTGGCAGGGTCTCGCAAGGTAACACTCTTGTGTTCCGCACTACTTTATGAGGTTTGAGTAGCAGTAATCCATGCAACATTTTTCTCAGAAGTGGTTCCCACCCTGTGAAATTTCATGCCAGATTGTGCACAGTTAACCCCTCCTTGCCTGACATGAAAGACCTGGGTTGTTGTTGGTTTTTTTGGCAAGATTTCCTTGAATATTGCTTACTGTTTGTCCCTGTGATGACTTTTCCTTCTGCGTTTGCTTGGCTGCTGTTTAATTGTACTGATTGCTTCAATATGATATCTCTAAACTCTTGGGGGCTGGGGGATAGGAATAGGCCCTCAGTTTGGCTGTACTTCTCATAAGAGGCGACTAAACAGCCACCGGGTAGATGAGGCTTGTCAGCTTGGGAAGGCAGCTCATCTGAGAGAAGGAAAACTCTGATCCCAAACCTCCACTGCCTTGTGGCTACATCCAGTTATGGAAAAGGCTTCAGGAGACAACCTCGAGGCAAAATCCGGAGCAGGAGTCCCTGAGGCAGTTCGTGGCTGAACACAGTCACATTCTGGCAACTCCTGCGACACCGCTGGAACCAACCGTATTGGCTTCTGCCTTTCCATTGGACCATTCCAGCGATGTGGAGAGGGGGGATTTGCTGCATGGGAAACAGTCTATCCTCCATACGTACTTTGCCCAGGCTTCGCGCACTGGAGAGGACACTCTGTTCCAGAACCACCATTCAAAGCGCGATACCATAGTCCTCCGAGACTGAAGGATGCCAACAAACTGCCTTGAGTGCCCCAAAGGGGGGAAAGGCAGGGTATATTTAAATAAGAATGCCATCCTATGCGAATGTACCTAGGAGGAAGTCCCCTTGAACTTAATGCAACTTATTTTGGAGGAAAGACACATAGGATTGAAATACGTAGAGAAGTAATAATGAATCTATATAGGATGTTTGGTAGAACATCAACATGTAGTCAAAGGGATGAAATACCCAACAGAATGAGAAACAGTCTGTCATCTCACAAGCAAGGTGAACATGTAGTGAGATTATACCCTGCCCCCTGACAGGTCTGAACCACCTCTCCCCCCCTTCCACCACCACGAAACACCCCCTCCCACTTCTGTTCTGCCCTCTGCCCATCCCTGCACTGCTCAGCTCTGTATTTACCAGCACTTTCAGCCTGGATTCAGCTCTGGCAGGAGAGAACAGGTCTTCCTGCTCATGCTTCTTACTTCTGAGTCATTGCAGACATGCTTTGTGCTACATTTCCTATGGCCAGTGATGGTGCAGTGGTTGCTGTGTTTGGGCAATGAAAATGTTTTAGCGTTGCATTCTTTGCCCCGGACAACAAACATTATTAAAATGAAAATGATGAGTTAGTGCAGGGGTGCCCAAACCCCGGCCCTGGGGCCACTTGCAGCCCTCGAGGCCTCTCAATGCGGCCCTCAGGGAGCCCCCAGTCTCCAATGAGCCTCTGACCCTCTGGAGATTTGTTGGAGCCCACACTGGCCCAACGCAACTGCTCTCAGCGCGAGGGCGACTGTTTGACCTCTCACGTGAGCTGTGGGATGAGGGCTCCCTCCAATGCTTGTTGTTTCATGTATGTGATGCAGTAGCGGCGGCAAAGGAAAGGCCAGCCTTGCTTTGTGCAAGGTCTTTTACAGGCCTTGAGCTATTACAAGACCTTCATTCATTCATATAAGTTCATCTTTAATATATTCACTTATGTAAACTTATGTAAATTTTTTCAAATTTTAAATGTTAATTAATTCTTCCCCCCCCCAGCCCCCAACAGTGTCAGAGAGATGATGTGGCCCTCCTGCCAAAAACTTTGGACACCCCTGAGTTAGTGTAATGTAAGCAAAAGAGCTTAGGTTCAAGGAGATGCTTTGCCTAAGGTTTCAGATTATTGCACTTTGGTCCTAGGTATATTGGTAGGTTTTCCAGTGAATGCACTTCAACTCATTTCTTTACATGTTCAGAAGATGGATCTAAGATTGTTGAAGGAGTTTTAAAAAGAAAAAAGAGTGGCCCTGTTACTCACTTCTGATCCAGTTCACATTACCCAATCAAGTGAGCAATAGCAGTTTTGTTTGATGAGGAGTTCCACAGAGAAACACATTGGCTTGTGAATGACCCAAGAGAATCAGCAGATACGTGACTAAAATATGATGGAATTCCTTGTTCACCTGGAGAAGGGAAACATGCCTTGAGAACAAAACGGCTAATATTATAATGCCGTTGTACAAATCAATGGTAAGGCCACACCTGGATTATTGTGTTCAGTTCTGGTCGCCGCATCGCAAAAAGGATATAGTGGAAATGGAAAAGGTGCAAAAGAGGGCAACTAAGATGACTCCTGGGCTGGGGTATCTTCCTTATAAGTTAAGGCTATGACGTTTGGGCCTCTTCAGCCTAGAAAAGAGGCACCTGAGAGGGGGGCATGATTGAGACATACAAAATTATGCAGGGGATGGACGGAGTGGATAGAGAGATGCTCTTTACACTCTCACATAACACCAGAACTAGGGGACATCCATGAAAATTGAGTGTTGGGAGAGTTAGAACAGACAAAAGAAAATATTTCTTTACTCAGCGTGTGGTTGGTCTGTGGAACTCCTTGCCACAGGTTGTGGTGATGGCGTCTGGCCTGGACACCTTTAAAAGAGGATTGGACAAGTTTCTGGAGGAAAAATCCATTATGGGTTACAAGCCATGATGTATATGTGCAACCTCTGATTTTAGAAATGGGCTATGTCAGAAGGCCAGATGCAAGGGAGGGCACCAGGATGCAGGTGTCTTGTTACCTGGTGTGCTCCCTGGGGCATTTGGTGGGCCGCTGTGAGATACAGGAAGCTGGACTAGATGGGCCCATGGCCTGATCCAGTGGGGCTGTTCTTATGTTCTTATGCCTTCTGGATCTCAATCACGTACACAAGACACCGCATATGTGCTTAGTTGTGTTGTAGCAAAGAGCTTAAACTCAGGTAACTATAGAAAGTTTTTTTTTTCCTCTCCACAATCTAGGCTCAGTGGAGGATGTTCTGAAATAGTTCCTCTAAATAACCTATTCTTGCCAAATTCCAGTCACGGCTATCAAAATGCTTCATAGATCGGAACGGCCAAATAAAGTGTGTTGTCCTCGCATGCATCTCTCCAACTGTGAAACATCCTCTGTAGGTCATTTATAAAAATTATATATTGTGAGAGCCAGTCCTGAACCTTGAAACCCCCTGTGGTTGGCCTACTTCCTTGGCTAACATCCTCCTGACATTTCAGTAATCTTGCTGCGTGACCTCAGATAATCTCTGGTAGGTTGCAGGCTGCATCTTAATTAAAATCTAGCAGGTTGAAGAGGGAGAGTTGGGAAAAGCAGGGCAAGGAGTTACATAACCCTTATTTCATGTGATGCCATTGGCACTGTCTCTTCATCCCTCTAATCATACTGCAATGGACAGTCCAATCCTATTGACGACGAGCGCCGGCTTTTCATCACCTGGTGAGTAAGCAGCACCGGCAGTAAGACCTGTACCATCCGGTGAGTGCCATATCCAACACAACACCCACTGGGGCAGACAAGTGTGGATCCGGGCAGTAGAGGGGTTGGTGGGAGGGTGGAATGGATGCGAAGACAGAATGTTTTGTCATGGGGGAGAGTGGGGAGGGGGCGGCTCAGGTCTGGGAAGCAGGTCTGGGAAGCCTCCACTAGATCCCAGCCCCATTCCCCAGCCTGGAAGCCCTTCATACAGCTATGCGGTTCTGCACCAGTGATTTAGCTAGTGCAGACCCAAGTAACCCGATACAGCAGACTGGGACTCTACACAAGGTAAGGAAATAACTGTTTATTTACCCCAAGGAGACCCCCAGCTTGCTCGGTATCGGTGCTGAATACAGTGTGGGCCCTGCAGCTCCTCTGTGTCACAGCTGAATAGGACTGGGCTGCTCGTCCAGATGTGTGTACTTGTTATAATCACAATTCTTCTCCATCCTCACTGGGACCACACACCCCTCCTCTGTTGCCTCTTTTCTCTTTGCCTTAGATTGTGAGCAGTGACATGTCTTCCCTTCTGTTGTAAAACTCCATGCAGAATGATCATGTTGGCATCCTTCAGTCTCGGAAGACCATGGTATCGCGCCCTGAATAGTGGTTCTGGAACAGAGTGTCCTCTCCAGTGCGCGAAGCCTGGGTAAAGTAGATATGAAGGATAAACCGTTACCCATGCAGCAAATCCCCCCTCTCCACGTCGCTGGAATGGTCCAATGGAAAGGCAGAAGCCAATACGGTTGGTTCCAGCGGCGTCGCAGGAGTTGCCAGAATGTGACTGTGTTCAGCCACGAACTGCCTCAGGGACTCCGGCTCCGGATTCTGCCTCGAGGGTGACTCCTGAAGCCTTTTCCATAACTGGATGTAGCCACAAGGCAGTGGAGGTTTGGGATCAGAGTTTTCCTTCTCTCAGGTGAGCTGCCTTCCCAGGCTGACGAGTCCCATCTACCCGGTGGCTGTTTAGTCGCCTCTTACGACAAGTACAGCCAAACTGAGGGCCTATTCTTATCCCCAGCCCCCAGGGGTTACACACAATGATAGCACTCTAGAAATCATTAACAACCATAATCTTATATACACTTACCTGGGATTATGCCCCAGTGAATACAGTGGGACCTACTTCTGAGTAAACATGCCTTGGATTGGGCTGCATATGCACTAAATGCAAGAGGGCAAAACCAGGATGCTGTGAATCATCATCCAAGAAATGGCTGCTCTTGGTCTCCTCCCCCCGGCTGCCACCATAACTGCCGAAGTAATCGATCAATATTGCAATGGAAATGTCTTTGGTTGCTATAATGATCTAACGGAAGACTTGACATTTCTAATAGTCTAACATTGCAGAGTGAAGTCCCTTTGGGCAAAGAGGTGCAGAAATAAACTTTGCAGCTAATTAAGCTTAATTGTGTCATTTTAGGGTGGCCTCTTAGTTCAATACAGATTTTTATAATGTGCATAGAATCCCTAAGGGGTTCGGTGTTAAATGAGTGCCAGACATCACCTGACTAACTTTAGAAGTGAAAGAAAACAAGTTAGACTTAACAGAGGATTTTAGCAAGGAGGCATGTAGAGGTTTAGATTTAGTGATGCCCGTTTGCCGAACATGATACTGTGTCTCGAGTGTTCCTGTTTCCCCGACGAAAGGGTAGCAAAGGCTACTCTCAACCTATTTTGGAGTCTGAATTTTGCCATTGGACTCCACCCCAGTTCCAGATTCTTCCCCCCCAGTGACACCACTAGAAATCTCAAGGTTTTGGATTGACCAGTTCAGCAACCCTAATTATATTCCATATACTGACAGTATCAGAAAGCTGTATGACAAGAATACACCAGAAGGTGATCAAGTCTTACTCTTTGCATTCAGAGCATTGCAAGCTAGAGTTGCCAACTCCCCCCCCCCCCCATCAAGAATCCAGTTACACTCTCTTTAGTTGGTGAACTGATTCTCCTTGGCCTTCTGGCAAGAGCTTGGGAGCTTCCTGAGTTTCTCAGGAGCAACTTCTCTCCCTGACTTTTCATTACTTGAGGTGTTTGTTTGCAGTGAGTAAGAGAATATTACAGCCTAAATCTTACTTAACACAATGGGCTTACTTCTGAGTAAGGTAAATAACACTGTTTTCAAACACCTCTATCCTTGAGATGTGAGATCAGGAGTTGGTATGGTATGTTCTCTCCCTGAAGGTTCAGTATTGCAAGGTAAAGGGATTCTGTGCATGGTTGAACGCTGGATATTTTGGGCCCCTTATTCAGCCTGAGATGTGATGGGGGTCTGTGAATTTCATTCAGGGCACTGCTTGCCTAGTGTCTACTGCCAATTTTCCTCAGAAAGGCTAAAAGCAGTTTACAAGGGGTGGGAATTAGATCAGGATAACAGCACAGAACAAAAGAGTTAAATTTTCCCCTCTTCATCATTTGGGAAGCTTGGTAGACCTGGGCTTCAAAGACTTTTCTGGCTATGGTTACCCTCCTGCAACCCTGTTTCATCTCTTCTTTGCCCTTGTTCTACCTGCGCCATCACCACCCTCCCCCATTCTGTTTTGCTCCCTCCCCTTTGAGAAGGGGTCCAAAACAAACTTTGTACCCCCTGATAAAATTCCTCTTGGAGACCCTGACCCCCAAATGGTTGAGTTCCTCCTATAGGAGGCGGGCAAAGCGGTTCCAGTGGAGACAATGCGTCATGAACATTATAAGACTGAGCAATTCTTTATTCATGGTGGCACATGGAGTCTATTTGTTTAACTTGATGTTTTCCTATCTGTTTATTTCAGTACTAAATCTGAGCAGTGATGATAATGGCCAATTCAATAAATGTACGGCCCACAGCCAGACACTTAAGCAATGTGTTCCTGCTCATCCCTAAGTACTAAATATTAAACATTCCAGTGTTGGAATGTTCCAGATATTGTAGCACTTAACATTGGCATATGGCAAAAAAAGGCTCTATGGAAAAGAGCTTGCCAAGTTGATTAGAGTAGAAAGAGTCCGTGGACAGAGTTCAAAAATTAATAATTGCTGCAAATGGAGATGCGTCATCTAACATTGTGGGAGTAGCTACCTATGCATTGGGGTGCATAAACAATGCACACAAAAAATGGGGCAGCAATGGCAGGAGGTCTGGTCTAGAAGGTAGAGCCTCCGTTAGCCCGAAGATAACATCAGAAGGTCGCCAGTTCGAAGACACCGGCAGCTCCCTGAACAGCTAAGAATGGCAAGACCTTGAAGCAGCTGACAAGCCCAGCTGAGTGATTCTACCTGCTCTTGGTATGAGCAAGAAGCTTCTTGGCTGCCCTCCACGTGAGAGATGGAGCTGCTTGTCAGCCTGCCTGGGAGAACTGGAGACCGGAAGTGAGACCAAACCAGGAAGATCCATTCTGAAATGTTGTTGGTTCTGGAAAGAGAGAACCTCTATGATTGTAAAAATCCCCTTGAGGGATTTAGAAATGCCTGCCTATGTAAGCCACCTTGAATAAAGTCAGAGGAGTAATCCGATGACCAGAAAGGCGGTATACAAATACCTAGTTATGATGATGATGATGATGATGATGATGATGATGATGATGAAAGTTGCCTTTTTACATTTTAGAACATTAGAAGAGCCCTATTGGATCAGGGCAAAGGCCCAAAGCTCGCTGCATCTTATGGTGGCCCACCAGATGTCTCAGGGAGCACACAAGGCAACAAGAGACTTGCAACCTGATGGCACTCCCTTGCACCTACTTCTGAGGTAGCCTACTTCTAAAACCAGGAGGTTGTACATACCCCACATGGCTTGTAACCTGTGATGGACTTTCCCTCCATCAATCTGTCTGATCCCCTTTTAAAGACATCTAGGGGTGCAAACCTAACCCATTTCCCACCCCTGAGGTAGGGGCAGTGCAACTCCGAGGTAAGGGATCAAACATTGCCTTGCCTTGAGGATGCCCCCATGACTGCCCCCCAACTGCAGGATGCAGCACATTCCCCACTGGCACAGCTATGCCAGTGCTAGAAAGTTGGTTGGGATTGCACCCTACTCCAGACGCAATAGCTACATTCTGTGGCAAGGAGTTCCACAGATTAGTGACACGCTAGCTCAAGAAATATTACCTTTTGTCTGTTCTAACTATCCCGACACTCAATTTTAGTGGATGTCCCCTGTTCCTGGTTTGTGTGAAAGGGAATGAACATCCCTCTATCCACTCTACCCTTCCCAAGCATAATTTTCTATGCCTCTTTCATGTCCCCCGAGGCGCCATTTTTCTAGCCCGAAGAGCCTCAAATGTTGTAGTCTTTCCTCATAAGGGAGGTACACCAGTCCTCTAATCCAGTGGTTCTCAAACATTTTAGCACCAAGACCCACTTTTTAGAATGTCAGTTTGTCAGATCCCACTGGAAGTGATGTCATTAACCTGGAAGTGATATCATGACCGGAAGCGGCATCATCACTTTAGGCTTCAAACCTAAGCCGTGATCAGCCAAAAGTCCCATTACACAGCGTGTTTGTGCTGTTATTTTGCATAGCTCGGACTTCAAACATTCCAACTCAGAAGTCAAAGCAGAACGCAGTTTTGGCTCCCTCCCCCCCCTTTCCAGCATCCCATATTCCCCCCTATCTGACTTGGGATCTGCCTTGGAATCTACTGTCTGGGTTGTACGTTGGCACCCCCTCAAGGTGTGGAACCCAGGGCAATGTACACCCCTGACCCCTTAGCTATACCACTGCTCATTGCACACTAACAAGGTGCAAAAAATTTTTGGACATACCCAATGGCCCTACAAGTAAATGACCCTCCCCAAAACGCCCGCGGCACACCTGTGGACCATTCACGACACACTGATGAGCTGAGGCACAGTGGTTGGAAATCGCTGCCATAGGCGCAGTTCCTGGCTCTTACAGGTTGAACTCTGAAAGATCCCGGTCTGAATTCCCAGAGAGACTCAACCTGTACATCCAGATAAAGCTGACCTAGATGGGTAGCTGCACTGCCTGATGGCTTCATGTGTTCATCATGGTCACTGCTGTGAATTTTATCTGAACATTCAAGGTAATGTACAATGCAAGGGCTGAAGCATCTATGAGACAAAATCCTGGTGGAGTTCATCAGTATTTCCTGTATCCTTCACAGTTGCACCACTGCAAATCTGCCACAAATAGGCTGTCAGGCAGCATCAATCTCTAGCAGTATTGTTTATTACTTACCTTTGTATCTATTCTAAGGACCTCTGATGTGTGGAGTTGGCAGGGGAGAGATTCTGTCGCTTCTGGCAATCAGTAGAATACGGTGAGGGACTAGAAGTTGTATTTAGTTGCTTCAGCGAAAACTAAAAGCATTGATTCAAAAACAAGAGTGGGCAGAGAGCGATCGTGCTGAGTTCAATGAACGCCGGCGTGTTGACAACAAGGATAAGAGACTTTATTTTCAGGCATTAGTAATGAATAAAAATGGGTATTATCTGAGGCTCCATAGAGAATGATGTAAAGAAAAAGACCTTGGATGCGTGTCATGAGCCTTCGATTTGATGCATGCAAAGAAAACAGACAAAATTCTGGGATGCATTCGGAAAGGCCTGCAATCCAGTAGGGACAGTGGTGTCACTAGGGTTTGCAGGAAGCCAGCGCAACACCCCTATGATGGAATTCATCCCATGCAGTGGGTGGGGCAATGCCCGAGCAGTGGGCATGGTGATGAACCATTGCCCGGCCCCCACTCTTTTTTTGGCTATAACATTTGATAGAATAGAGAGATTTCAACACAGCTAGTTTCATTGCATTCTGCATGAAATTATGCACTGATTGATATATAACATGATGGTATTATTTGAAAACACCAAGATTTAAAATATTTTGGACAGTAGCGGTGTTACCCTCCACCCCTTGCACGTCACCCCATGTGACCCACGCCCCCCGCACCTCCCTAGCGACGCCACTCAGTAGGGATATTAAAACATTTGTACATATAAGGTGGGAAATCCTTTGAAATACAGATCTTGTATCCAAACTGCTTGGCACGGGAAGGTGTCTCAACTTGGAATTTGCCTGGATTTTGGAATAATTGCATAAATATAATGAGAAATGCTTCCTCTTGGTCTTTTCAGTGTAACCCATATGGGTGTCGGCTGGCCTTTTAACATTTTTCAGCAATGTCTGTACCATTACACAACACTGAACAGAGAGTCAAACTTATAGCCTGTACCTACACTCTACATGGCAATGAGCACAAGACTTTCTAGTGCAGCATTTCCCAAACTGTGGGTCAGGACCCACTACATGGGTTGTGAGCCAATTTCAGGTGGGTTGCGTAGCACCTCAATCAGCCACCATTGAAAATATAGTGCTGAAAATACAGGGTACAAGCTTTTTGGGGCAGTACAGGCTCCAGGTGGGAGAGAGGCATAATGCTTTGCCCTGAATAGGTGGGAAGTAGGGACACTGGAAAGGGGAGAGGGCTGTGTGGTTGGAGAGGGATTGAAGTTTGCATCTGCTCTGACTTCCAAGCTGGAATGTTTGGATTTCGAGCTATACAAAATAACAGCACAAGCGCACTATGTAGGTTTGAAGTCTAAACTGATGATGCCACTTCTGGCCATGACATCACTTCCAGGTTAATGACATCATTTCTGGTGAAGCTCGACAGATTGCCATTCTGAAAAAAAGTGAGTCCCCATGCTAAACCTAAGCCGTGACCTTTGGCTGATCGGGGCTTAGGTTTGAAGCCTAAATTGATGTTGCCACTTCTGGCCATGACATCACTTCCAGGTTAATACAGTGCTCCCCCTACTTGGGTTGGGACCCATCAGTGAGTTGCAAGTCAATTTTTTGTGGGTCACAAACAGTTTTTGAACCAGTAAAAAAAAAAAAAAGACATTTGCAAGCACCAATGCCCTGTTTGCAGAAAAAAACTGTTAGCTGCTAACTTATGGTATTAAGTAATCTTCATACCCCCTCCCCCCTAAATATCACATTTTCCAGTCTAGTAACTGGAGTGCTGTAGATCAAGTGAGAACCCAGTTTCAGCCTTTTCTTTGGCCTGGAAGTCTCTAACTGCACATCTTTCTGTCCAGTTCAGCCTTCTGGGCACCCTGGAATGACAATAAAGGTTTTGGTGGGGAACAGTCCTTGAACTTCATTTCTAAGGAGAATCTAGCAAATGTCTACACACACGTACTATATGTAAGATCTCTACAGCCTCAGGTGCACAGGACCCCAATTATTATCAATTAATAATTTATTATTATTAATAAATGCAAAATATTTCTTTCATTGTCTTTTTTGGGGTGTTTTTTTGGTCCAGTGGGTCACGATAGATTGTCATTTTAAAAAGTGGGCCCTGGTATGAAAAAGTATGGGAAGCACTCAGATAGACCATGAGAAGTGGTACATTGGGGGATATAGGTTGAGAAACACTGGCCTAATGCATTCTTTTCCAATGGACAGGCAGGGATTCAACTGTTTCAGATGTATAAATAGACCAGCATTCTATGGTCAGACATGTCCAGCTGGGCATTTTTTTGAAAGCAACAAGCGAGACACAGAAGTGATAGTCTTGCTCTATTATTTGTCCCCAGCCTCTGGAATGCTTTGATTCGTGAGATTCCATGTTCAGAACAGCCACTCTTTCAGTCAATGGTGCTGAGACTCTAGCCCCTCCCCACGTCCGATCAAAGCAAGAGAGCTGGCATCTCAGCATTTCAGGTAATCTCTTTTGTGAATTGGGAGTGCCCAGATTGTTAATGCCAGGGTGCTGTTTGCGAAACCGATTTGGCAAGCCTCTCGCTCTTCTGCAGTTGAATAATGGATAACTTTAAAAAAAAACAAAAAACCATTGAGATGAATGATCATTCTGGCAGAACAGTGTACCAGGCCCGGGAGGGGGGGAGGATATGGCAGAAGCCAACATTCCCATGCAGAGCTCTTATCCCCACAGCAGTCCTTAGACATGATGAATAATAATGAGGGAGGAACATGTCGCAGGAGCATGAGTCGTCGGTAAAGATGATTATGAATCCAGGATTTGTTGACCGCCAGAATTGACACCACATTGTAGCCCAGCAGCCACATCATTCACAGCTGATCAGCCGCATTTCAGGTCCGATGCATGTGTGGCTTGGGGAAGGACCAGTTGGCCGGTTGCCATGGCCACTATATCAGTGTCGGTTTTTCTCTGCCAGATATTGACAGAACAGCATGGATCTGTTGTCATGAATTTTCATAGTCTCAAGAGCCTTTCTATGGCCTTGTCAAGAGAGGGGATAACAGGCTTGGTGTGATCCTCTTTGTGGGGCAGAAAAATATCTACCGCATCGTCCCACAGATTCTGTGACTAACGGCCTCGTCCACTGGCAATCTGGAGGTTCTGATGGCACACATTCTTGTGAGAGTTTCCCCATTCATTTACTGGACAAATCTGCATGGATATCCCTTGGCAAACAAATGGTTTTATGCCTCCATATAAATAAATGAGGGGAAATCAACACATTTGAAGCAATGTGAGGCTCTAGCCTTGAACAACCCAGGTGTAACTGCACACACTCCAAACATCTTGAGAGCTAGGATGGTGTCGATAGAGATTCTGGAATTACAGTAGCAGTACAGCAGCTCCTCTTCCAGACCACACCTCCTGCCCATTTCATATCATTTCATGAAGCTATATTCACAATGAGATGCACAGCGGTGTACAACATACAGAAGTGAACGTGATAAGTGTCAAGGAGGAGGTAGAGGAGGAGACACAGTGAGTTAAAAATGCCTGGAGTGAAGAGTATATGGAGAAAGACAGGGCATTCCTTCCTTCGGTCTAGCCATCCTCAAAGGTTCTGCTTTGAATGCATGATCTAGTGACACCCCTTTTATAATGCACAATTCATCCTGTTTTGTTTGTCACCAAACACATGTAAAACAACCAGCCTGACTCATTGGAAAGTTTAAGCAGGTGCCAAGGTCATTGTATTCAGATGCACAAAATCCTTTTGTTTATGTATTGTGCTTATTCAAGATGAGCCGTCCTCATCTTCCTCATCTCTCCAGATCAACTATCCGATGTCAAGAATTGCTCCAAAAGTAAGGGGAGGAGATGAGAAACTGGAATCTGTGGGTTGGCTATCCTGCTTCCTTGCCAACGTCAGTCCCTTGATTTGCTCCTACTCATGGAATGGCAGTTGAAAAAAAGATGATGGTCTGCAACATCCACCCCAAGAGTCAGAAGCCCTGCAAAATGACATTGAAACTCAAGTCGGAGCTCATCTTCAGTAGAATCTTGATAAGCCCATGAGCAATTCAACCTCTTTCCAGATCAGGATGACTTTGGGCCAAACTACATATCCAGTTGAAACACAGTCCTATCCATCTTGAGCACTGACAGAACGCATGTTCGGTTGGCATACGCTGTTGCAAAAGCACCATAAAGAACTTTGTGATAGCTTTACTAACCAGTTCACTGGCAGGAAGGCCAAAACCTTCCCATGCAGATTGGCAGTTATTGTGTGGCCCTCAGGACCAGGTAGGTCCAGCACAGGGGTAAGGGCAGGGCATTGTGGGGAGGGGTGGAATGGGAAGGAGATGACAATGAGGATGGGTGGATCAGGCCCAGGAGGGAGGCAGGACTGGTGGCACTGACATCTGCCAGCGATATCACTGGTGCAGGTCCACTTTGATCCATTACGGCTGCAGGGGATTACCCTGGAGCAAGGAGACAAATGTCCCCTTACCCTGAGGAGACCTCCAGCAGTCAAAATTCTCCTGTGGGATGTAGTGAAGCATCTGGAAATGACTTCTGGTTTGGAACACAACTTCAGGTTTTACCAGAAGTTGCTTTTGGATGCTTCTGCAGCTCATTCTGAGGCCTACAGAAGCCAGTAGAATGGGTTTCTGGCCCACCATGACCAAGAGAGGCCTCTGGAGATTACCTGAATGCATTCTGGCACCACATGGATCATTGTGACTCACCACAGAGGTGGGTTGTGGTGCTGAAAAGTTGGGGAACCCCGGCCTAGTGATATAGTTAGCCTGCCCCTTGACCTTTCATATCAGCTCTTCTCCATCTTTTCACCAGGCAATCTGTCACTCCCACACAGAGACTTCCCCCAAGTCCTCTACAGGTCAAGGAGAACTCAGTGGAAGTGT
The DNA here is from genome assembly GCF_035046505.1 of Tiliqua scincoides. Lineage (NCBI taxonomy): Eukaryota > Metazoa > Chordata > Lepidosauria > Squamata > Scincidae > Tiliqua > Tiliqua scincoides. The sequence goes on along the minus strand of NC_089827.1, from coordinate 9,355,006 downwards.
TCTGTAGATCACTGGGTACTCCATCCAGGGCAAGGTTCACCGGACAGCCAGGGAAGTCCCCTTGGTGAATGGATTTGTGGAGGCCTGCATATTCTGAACCAAAGGAAAAAGGAACACAATTCTACAATGGTTTGTCTCTTTTGAGATGTGACTTCTTAGCTTTTACATTTGCTTTTTAATGAATTGCGGTGGTTGAAGAAAAAACAACAACACAGTGAGATGGAAGTCGCAGGAGTTGGCAGTTGGTATGCTATCAACCTTGATTCCCAAGACAGCTGTCTTCAGGGTTTCCTCTGAAACAGCATCAAAATCAAAGGGCAAAGAAAGCTTCAGTGGAGATACAAAACCTTCACCTTGACAACCATCAAAATCCCCCCACTGCATAGTGACATGAAAGGCGTCTTTCGTTTTTTTTCTCCCCCTCTCGTGCGTATATGTCTTGATCATGAATATTGCTATAAGACTCTGAGCCTAATGTATTCCTTTCATTTGAAGTTGCTTCAAATAAATAAATAATGCCATGGATGGTCTGACAGGCTTCCCTGAGCCTCCTACAAATTCTCTATGTTAAAGAGAAAGCGAGATGGGAGGAGAGGTTGTTGGTATATAAAAGAAGAATGGATCTAATGGTCTCTGCAAAAGGGGCAGGCCTCCCGTCCAATCCAAATGCAAAGTACAGCTTAAAAGGGGTGGGGGAGGGATTGGCCTATGGTGGGGTTAAAAGACCTAGTATACAAGTTTAACAGGAGGTTTCGAAATTAACACAACATTTCAAAGCAGCTGTTGCAACTGTTAGGAGAGTGAGGATTTTTAAATGTTGTCTCCCAATGTGATGTTGCGTAGTCATAGGGCAAAATGGAGACCACTGCTACTTTGTTGATATTTCCGACAAGTGGTTCCCAAACATACCGTGGTCACAGCACCCTTTATTTTGAGGTGACCTCTTCCTGCTGTCCCATCTTGGATCCCATGAGAATTTGTACGATCCTAGATGGTGGCACCTGGAGCAGTCAAGAACATGAGCACCACCATCTTGAACCTCATGAGATCTCATATGATCCAAGAGGGTTGCTCTTGGGAGAGTTAGGAAGAAGAGGCCACCAGGGACATCCCACAGTAGCCCTGTGAGTTTGCTGCTGGGTCCTCAGGTGCCACAACACATAGTTTGGGAACCACTGTTGTAAGGGTTGAAGGTGGTATGAGAGAATTGTCATTGCCCACAGAATCCTTGTACTGTCACTGGGAAACAGGTCCATGTGGTGATTCAAATGGTACTAGAGCAGTGGTTTCCAAACTTTTTCCACCGGGACCCACTCTTTAAAATGACAATCTATCAGGACCCAGGTCTATCAGGACCTAGTTAAAATGACACTCTATCAGGACCAGATCAGACAGAAAGCTCTTCAACCTCTCCAGACTGAGAGCAAAATCCAAAGTCCAAAGTGAAATGTCTGCGTGACTTCCTCTTTGCCGACGAAGCAGCTGTCACCGCCCACTCTGCCAAAGATCTCCAGCAGCTCATGAATCGTTTTAGCAAGGCCTGCCAAGACTTTAGACTGACAATCAGCCTGAAGAAATCACAGGTCATGGTTCAGGATGTGGACTCACCTCCCTGAATTACAATCTCTGTGCATGAACCGGAGGTTGTCCATGACTTTGTGTACCTTGGCTCAACGATCTCCGACACTCTTTCGCTCGATATCGAGTTAAACAAATGCATTGGTAAAGCAGCTACTACATTTTCCAGACTCACAAAGAGAGTCCAACAAGAAGCTGACGGAACATACCAAGATCGCGATACCATAGTCTTCCGAGACTGAAGGATGCCAATGAGATCAGGACCCACCAAACTTTATGTGACTTTTAAAAAAGTTTCACCTTATCAGCTGCTCAATCCTCAGCTTTTTATGCTTTTCACTATGGCAGAGGGGATGCTTTCTGGAGCATTTGTTGAGCTCTGCATTCATTAAACTGGGAACACCCTGGTAGACTTTCATTCCCCTTTGCCTGGCTTTCAAAAGGATCCCAGGCACTCCTACTCAGGTTCTACCCAGGTTCTACCTCCTACCCAGGTTCTCCTACTCTTGAATAAACATGCACGTGCAGTTCCATTTCAGTTTCCATCGGGCTCAATACATGTTCCCTGTCAGCTTGGAAGGGGAACCTCTTTCTGGAGTGTTTTTTTTTGGGGGGGGGTGTCTGTGTTCATTGAATTGGGGCCATTCTGGTGGCATTGCGCTTCTCTCAGCCTGCCCTTTGAAGCGGACTGAGGCAATCTGCCTACTTGTGAGCAAACAAGCATGTGCGAGTGTGACTCAGTTTCACTTTCCATATGGCTCAATACATTTTCCTCATCAGCTGACTGCTTGTCAGTTTCACAACCCACCAACAGTCAGGTCGCGACCCACCCATGAACAACATCGTTAACAAAATGATGGAATATGTATAGGGATTGACCATTACTACATGGTAGAACACATGCTTTGCACCAAATGTCCCAGGTTCAATACTTGGCATCTCGAGGTGGAGCTAGGAAAGATCCTTGCCTGGAGAGCTGCAGCCAATCAGTGAAGACAAAACTGAGCCATACAGATCAGTGATCTGACTGTAGAAGGCATCTTTCCATGTTCATTTGGAGCTCAGCACTATGAAATAATTTGGTGTAATTAAAACAGAGATTGTTCTCTATTAGAGGATGCTTTAAAAAAACCAAAACTTGTTTTCTCACAATTTTGGGAAGTGGTGTAGTACTGAAATTTACTGATGCCAGTGGCTAAGGAGACTTTGGTGATCCCTAATGATTTACAGATCTATGAAGGGTTCATTCGGTGCATTTTATTTCCCTTTCATGAACCTTGCATCCAGCTGAACTGTGCTTTTGCAAGGACAATGTATTTTTAAAGCCTATGATGCTATTATGTAAATTGGCTTGGCTGCACAATCTACGAAAGGTGATTTCTGCATCTCGTATAAACAAAACCAATGATCTTGTAATTTTCATTCAAGCTAAAATCATTCTACGTTTCATAACCGATTCCCAACGGCATTGCCCTGACAACTTCAATTTCCACTAAATTGGGAACTGGATATGCATTTACAACTCTCTAATGAATATAGTGAATCAGGGCTAATGCTTTTTCCCCATCACATAGTTCTTGGCTGCATAATATCAATTATTTCTTAAGAGATCACAAATATGGTAGTTAATGAACCAATCGGCTCCCTTCCAAAATTCTGTTTCCAAACTGGTGTATACATTTGGGGAAAGAATCACAAAACCCCGATCTGAATAAAATATGCATATTGTCATATCTGTTTGCAAAGCACAGTGTAATTCGGAGTCTGAAGGGATCAAAAATATCCTAGGTCAGTGATTTTTTAAACGTTCAACCCTCAGAAAGTACTTTCCAAGTTAACTCGCCTGCTTTAGAACCCCTACCTTATTGTGGAAGATTCTGGAGTAGGCTATCACGCACATACTTAGTGTGTACTTAATAGCTCACATATGCAAAAACAGAATTGTTTTTGAACATTTGGGCATTTTAACATTTTTTACTAGGGTGGTTGAACTGGTCTCAAATCCTATTGATTTCAACCAAATAGCTTTATTCAGTTTTCATTTTCCAATCAAAATAGCCCTTAAAACAAAGATGCTGCCTTTGGGTCAGATGCTGGCTAAAGATCATGGTGCTGAGGATTGCAATTTCCCATTTTGGTTTTTTTCTTATCGACCTTCTCTTAGATGTATATGCAGAAGTAAATCCTACTGATTTAAAAAGAGTACTAAGTAAGAATGTTTAGGATTGAGAGCAGGGTGTACATGAGTTTGCACCCAGAATTTATCCTCCAAATTCCACTTCAAAACTTGAAATGTGAAATGGACTTTCCATAATGTCTGTATGCCAATCTGCAGTGGGCCCTTGGTATCTTCAGGGGATCCGTTGCGGGACACCCCATGGATACAAGATTCTGCAGATAGTTATTATTTAACTGGCAACCTTCAGTCTCGAAAGGTATCTGGTATCTGGTATCGCGCTCTGAATGGTGGTTCTGGAACAGCGTCTAGTGTGACTGAAAAGGCCAATTCGGGAGTGACAGTCCCTTCCACACTGGGAGCAGGTGCAGTCTGACCCTGGTCTGTCTCCCTGGCTATGGGCCTTCCTTCTTTGCCTCTTAGCCTCAGACTGTTGGCCAAGTGTCTCTTCAAACTGGGAAAGGCCATGCTGCACAGCCTGCCTCCAAGCGGGCCGCTCAGAGGCCAGGGTTTCCCACCTGTTGAGGTCCACTCCTAAGGCCTTCAGATCCCTCTTGCAGATGTCCTTGTATCGCAGCTGTGGTCTACCTGTAGGGCGCTTTCCCTGCACGAGTTCTCCATAGAGGAGATCCTTTGGGATCCGGCCATCATCCATTCTCATGACATGACCGAGCCAACGCAGGCGCCTCTGTTTCAGCAGTGCATACATGCTAGGGATTCCAGCTCGTTCCAGGACTGTGTTGTTTTTGGACAACAAAGGGACATTTGTTCCCTTGCCTTGGGGCTGCAGAGCAGCTACACCAGTGCTGGAATATTGGATAGGATTGGGCCCTCAATCTCTCATCTCCCCCAATTTGTATCAGCTCATGCCCCTCTGTAATCTTCTAACAACCATAGCTTGTGGGGGGGGGGCAGCTGAAATGCTTTTTAATTCAAGCAGCCCAGGATTAGAACCTGGATCTTTAGCAGAGGCAAACATGTGTGCTTTATTTGTTCCTTTTAAAATAATGACAAATAATGTCAAAGGCCCCACCCCCAAATTGAGAATAGTTTTTCACACGATACTAGTGATACCAAGTACCATTTTGCCATCCCCAGAAACAGAATTGATTAAAATCCACTTCTTAAATTTGTTTTATAGCGTCAAAGTCCAAATTAAAACGAGCAATTTATTCAGCAAGTGAGATGCTACTGGGGCTAAATAAATGTGGCATCATCGTAATAAAAGTAGAATTAATTAAGCGATCAAAACTGATACATCAATTCATGCTTCTAAATAGTATTAGCGAAATCCATCTGTACCAGCAAGTCAATCAAAAAAATTTTTTCCCAGTCCTCTAGGTTTCTATGGAACTTCACAGACATCCAGCAGGAAAAAAATCATTTTAATGGGTCTCCGGGCCTGCACACTTTCTTATATGCATATATTCTGCAGGTTCGTGCTTGTAAGTACACTGAGGATTGAAATCTTAAGATTCCAGGTGCAAATGATGAAGCTGAAGGCAGGAAATGATGGCTGCAAATGCAGCCATTTGTCTTGCAAGCTTGTGAAGAGATACATTGTAATTACTTGTTTATATCTGCAAGTTAATTAAAGGAAGCAAGTTTGGCATGAAAATGAGAACGGTGAAGGCAGATGAGAGTAGCTCAAATCCATAGACCTTTGTTGATTGTGTTTATAGAGCCAATATTCACCCACTCTAGAGGCAATCTAATTTCCAATAAATAATATCTATATTGTTTCTGTCACCATAACCATAAGGTCTTCAGCAAATTCTCAGCTCCGTGTCTCTGCTTTAGGGCCCAATCCTATACTTACCCTTTCAACATCGCAAAGGGTTCTCCATTGGTGCTGTAAAGCAGTCAGCTCCAGTCTTAAAAGGCATCCCTACAGCATGCTACACAGCAAGTTGCTGGGGGAAGCCAGTGGGAAGACCTGCGCCTTTCCACCTGCATTGCTGCATCTGGTGAGCACCAGAGCAGCTAGTCAAAGGGGGAGACAGGAAGGGTGGAGGAGAGTAGAACAGGGAAAAATGGGGTGGAGGAGAGCAGTAACGGGGTGGGTGGATCAGGCCTGGGAGGGGGACAGGATCTTTGGCACATTTGGCCCTCATTGTTTCCCATTCTTCAGTCCAACAATTCATGCAAGGAAAGCGCCCTACAGGTAGACCACAGCTGCGATACAAGGACATCTGCAAGAGGGATCTGAAGGCCTTAGGAGTGGACCTCAACAGGTGGGAAACCCTGGCCTCTGAGCGGCCAGCTTGGAGGCAGGCTGTGCAGCATGGCCTTTCCCAGTTTGAAGAGACACTTTGCCAACAGTCTGAGGCTAAGAGGCAAAGAAGGAAGGCCCATAGCCAGGGAGACAGACCAGGGACAGACTGCACTTGCTCCCAGTGTGGAAGGGATTGTCACTCCCGAATTGGCCTTTTCAGCCACACTAGACGTGTTCCAGAACCACCATTCAGAGCACGATACCAGAGTCTTTTGAGACTGAAGGTTGCCAACACATGTGCTTGCAAAGTCAGCCAGTGTTGGGTTGCAGAGGGAGGCTGGAGCTTAGAATCAGGAGTTTATCCATTACCACCTAGTGAGTTATGAGTACAAGGAAAATTTGAACTGGTTGGATTTCCCAAATCGGACTCTTAGAGCCCAATCGTAAACAAATCCCTCCCTGTCAATGCAACTGTGCCAATGGAATATGTGCTGTATCCTGTGGGGAGGGGGGGTAGTCATGGAGGTCTCCTCAACATAATGGAACTTTCATTCCCTCACTCCGGGCACACCTCTGCTGCTCCAATGGGTATCCTTGATCTGTGCCAGCTCTTTTGCTGAAGCAAGTCCAACGAAAGGAAGGGAGAGCTAATGGAACAGGGAACAGGGTTAGAACCCGGCACACATTGGTGTTGCTGAGATCTCCCTCTCCCTCTTCCATTCTGCCTCCCACCCACCCCCTTCCTGCCCAGAAGCTCCTCTGTTCCTCCCCCTCCATACCCCATCCCACCCATCCCCAGCTGCTCTCCGTACCTGCAGCCAGCTTACCTTAGCTGCCAGAGGTGGCTGGCAACGGCAGCAGCCCTCCGGCACTACTGCCGTTTGCGGCAGTGGATCCAAAATGGCCAACACAAATGGTGTGTTGTGTTCCACTGTGATAAAGGGAAACCTTATCCTAGTTAGGACTGGGTTGCTTATCATGATACTAGAACAGTGTTACACATCAAGGTTGGCCTTTATATGGAGACAGGGAACTAACTCTTCCCTTGTTTCTTCACTTTCTCATGTGGGCAGAGAGCATCTCTACACAAATGTTTTGCATTTCACTACCGACAACTTAGGGGGACGTACTGGGGGAAATGCCAATCCATCTCAAGTCAAAGTTGTCCAGGCTGTAAGAACGAATGTTTACTGTTTTCAAACCAAATCCATCCTCTGTGAAGAATTTGTTGCGGTTTATCACGTCAATTGCGCACCCCCCTCCCTGTTTGACTGCGCATGCCGGCTTTGAGACTCCAGCTCAGAGGCCTTGGCCCTGCCAAAAGATGCCTCTTGCATATCTATGTAGCTTCTCCAAGATCTTCTATGTAAATGTGATCAACCTTATCTAATAGGAAGAGACAGGCTTTTAGTAGGTGTAGCAATATTTACAGGCTGACGCGATGTGCTTTTTCGTTGGTGTCATCACGTTTACATGCAGCTTAATCTGTTTTCCTGAAAGCAGAGTTGACTGTTTTACACTTTTTGGAGCGCTGGCAAATGATATTTATCTTGACAGCAAAAGGAAAAGCCTCACATAGAATTAAGGAAACTACTTGAAAAGGCTGTACTATGGTGTCTTATTTCACTACACACAAAGAAAGAAGTTTCATAACAGAATCTCCAGTTGTGTGCCTGTAAGCTTAGGGCCAGCATTTCTTAGGGAGTGACTTCGCCCAAAGAATCTAGTGTTGGCTCAAAACAAGGGTGTGCATTTCAACAAGCATTTTCTTCCCCTAGGATGGATCCACCGTTTTGGAGATCTTTCATCCTATGAAAAAGGTGGTGTCAGGGGAAAGAGGGAATGAGCACCCTTTGCCAAGACAATCAGACTGATGTACACTGACTCAGAGTTCAATCCTAAGATTCCAGTGCTGGTGGTACACTCCTACCTCCAGCTGTGGGTGTCACAAACATGCCATAAAGCACATTTAAGGTACCCTCCAAGTAAGCAGTGCCAGTGGGGAGGCCTGCTTCGCCCTACTTGCGCTGGGAAGGTGAGCGCTAAGAAGCATGAGGGTGTGGGGAGGTTAGCAGGAGAGTGGGGGGAGACATTCCATGGGGGGGTGGAACAGGGGATGGGAGGGAAGAGGGGGGTGGGACTGGTAGAGGCCTTCTCTGCTGGATCCTATGCCCCAGGTCGGCATAGACGAGAAACCCCATTGTGGAGGCTGGGGCTTTACTTAGGGAAAGGAGTCATTAGGGAGACAAATGTCCCCTTCCACTGAGGAGATCTCTGGTAGCTTCCCTGGTCCCGTGGGATACAGCAGTGGGCATTTCAGTGCTGCTGCAGCCCGCAGCGCCGGGAAGTTTAAGATTTGGCTGTCAGTCTCACTGACCAGATTGGGATGTGTATTTTAACATGCATCACATGGCAGTGAAAGTCATGCAGTGAATCCACCTCCACATTCAGGCAGCATCTCAGTGCAAATTCCAATTCACGTTCTTCTGCAATTAGTCATGAAAACTAACTATGAGTGACTAGGGATGGGGGAAAAAAGTCTTGCTGGGTTGTTCTGGCAGGCAATGGATCCACCAGGACACGGGCAAGATGGGGAACATCAGTCTGGGTGCATCCTCTTCTCCCCCCCCCCACACTGTAGAGAAATCATCACAGCCAAATTTGATTGGCTACATAGTACTGTGACATCAACACTGGGTGGATGGTGTGTATTGATAGTAATGAACTATAAGAGTCATTGGTCTGTTTCACTGTACATCAACTCATTAACTGTTTCACTGTATGTCAACTCTGTTGAAACAGAGACGCCTGCGTTGGCTTGGTCATGTCGTGAGAATGGATGATGGCTGGATCCCAAAGGATCTCCTCTATGGAGAACTCGTGCAAGGAAAGCGCCCTACAGGTAGACCACAGCTGCGATACAAGGACATCTGCAAGAGGGATCTGAAGGCCTTAGGAGTGGACCTCAACAGGTGGGAAACCCTGGCCTCTGAGCGGCCCACTTGGAGGCAGGCTGTGCAGCATGGCCTTTCCCAGTTTGAAGAGACACTTTGCCAACAGTCTGAGGCTAACAGGCAAAGAAGGAAGGCCCATAGCCAGGGAGACAGACCAGGGACAGACTGCACTTGCTCCTGGTGTGGAAGGGATTGTCACTCCCGAATTGGCCTTTTCAGCCACACTAGACGCTGTTCCAGAACCACCATTCAGAGCACGATACCAGAGTCTTCCGAGACTGAAGGTTGCCAACAACTCATTAAAAACGAAACAAAAACACCATTCTCAACTATAATGGAGAAACAGGTCAAAGCAGCAGAACATTTTGACACGGGGACATTTTGACATCACAGCCAATGGGGGAGCATAGTTTGAAAGCAGGATCAGTGTCAGGAATTGGCATCATCAGGTAGCTGCCAAAGGCTCAGAGCTCATCCCTGATGCCATCTTTGTGCTCATCGTCCATGGGAGGTGGTGACACAGCAGCTCTCTTGGAGACCACTTTGGTTGAAGGGAACCATGGAGGGCTGTTTCCCGAAGGCCTCCTGAGATATGGAGTGGACTCTGGAAGGACAAGGAAGAATTTGTAAGTCATAAGTTGCACTGCTCTGTTTAAGGGTCTCCTAGGTTTAACTTCTTGCTGGTTTGCACAACGGATCACACATCTGTGCAAGAAAGCCATTCATTCTCAGAAGGCTACACGTACCTCCGACTTGGGTACGCAGAGGGATGTGCTCACCGAGCTTTCCAGGGCACGGAGCAGAAAATGGCCAGTAGAATGAAATTAAAATCAGTTGAACAACCCTGGCCAATGCAGTGCTTTCTGTGCATTTGTCAACCTTGGTATGGTGTGTGCTCTTCTATAATGTAAGGAGGCAGGGAATTCCATTTCGGAACTTAAAGCTTTTTAATGTTGATGTAAATGGAGCACATAAACCCTAGTGAATTGCCCCTATTCAACTGCTTGCACTTCCTCTCTCTAGTCTGCCCCACTTTCTTCTTGCAATAAAAAAAATGAACCCGTCCAACCTGATTTTTAGTATACAGACCTTTGTCAGGAGAACTTTCCAAATCTCTTTTTTCTTAACATGTATTTACCGGCCAGGAATGAGTTAGTACAGTGTTTCCTAAACTGTGGGTCACAGCCTGGTTGTTTGTGGGTCCTGAAACTGACAAGCTGAGAGCTGACTGGGAAAATATATTGAGCCCTATGGAAAGTGAAACTGGGCGACACACGTGCATTCACTTGCAAGTAGGTGACCGTGCCTCAATCCAATTTCAAGGGCAGGCTGAGAGTAACACAATGCCACCAGAATGGTCCCAATCCAATGAATACAGGCTCCAAAAACACTCTAGAAGGAAGACGTTCCCCCCCCCCAAACTGACTAGAAAAATGTATTGAGCCCAAGGGAAACTGATGGAGCAGCACAAGCGTGTTTAAGAGTGTTTGCAAGGGAGGGCACCAGGATGCAGGTCTCTTGTTAACTGGTGTGCTCCCTGGGGCATTCGGTGGGCCATTGTGAGATACAGGTAACCTATGAGCCTATGGCCTGATCCAGGGGAGTTGTTCTTAGGTTCTTAATTGTAAGTATGTCACTTTGCCTTGGCTACTATCAAAAGCCAGGCGAAGGGGAGGGCAACAGTGGCGTCGCTACGGGGATTTGGAGGGTGCGGGCCACACTAGGTGACATGCCCTGGGGGGGTGACGCACTAAAACCGCAGCATTAGGAGCTACCGCGTCATGCCATACACCGTTGGATGAGGACTCTCCAGCAGAATGCAATGCAGAAAAACAGAATTGAAATCGCTCCTTTCTTTCAAAAGTTATGGCCAAAAAACCAGAAGGAAAAAATGAATGGATCCCTATGGAAAGTGAAAGTGAGCCGTATCGCACGTTTACTCGTGAGTAGGCATACTAGCCATAGTCCGTCGGAAAGAGCAGGCTGAGAGGACTTCAAGGACGTCAGAATGGTCCTGATCCAATGAATGCAGCCCCCAAAAACACCCGAGAAGGAGGTCCCCCCTCCCAGTTACAAGTCTATGGAGCCCTATGGAAAGCAAACTCAGCAACATGGTTGTGTTTACTCGTGAGTAGGCAGACGTGCCTTGGCTGGTGGTCAGACCAGGCAAAGGGGAGTGTGAGGACACTGGAATGGTCCTGATCTGATGGAGCTGGAGTGCAACAAATGCTCCAGAAGGCGTCCTCCCTCCCCCCCCCCCCCACTAAAAAGGACAAAAAAAGAGGCTTGAGCTGGTAAGGGGAAGGTTTTCTATTTTGCGCTTGCAAAGCCAGCTGGGTCTTTGTATTGATATGCTTGAAAAAGAAGAACTTTAAACTGGGCACTGGGGACGGTTGGAAATCTCTCTTTTTGGGGGGTTGTTATTGCAGGCAGACTACAGAGTAAGCTCCACTGACCACTTACTTCTGAGTAGACATGCATAGGATTGAGCTCACAGGCTGCAATTCTACCCACACTTTCCTGAGAGTAAGCCCCATTGACCACAATAGGACTTCAGAGTAGATTCACTTAGTGGAACAGGACTGGCTCCCCCTTATTTAATTATTTTATTTTATTTTAATTTAATTATAATTATTTATTTTAATTGCTTGATGATATCACTTCTGGCCATGACATCACTTCCAATGGGTCCTGGACAGATTGTCATTCTAAAAAGATGGGTCCCAGTGCTAAAAATTTGAGAACTGCTGCAATAAGGTGTTCGTAAGTTGACACGGGATGTGTGTGTATGTGAGACTCTACAAGTTTTCAAAATCATTAAAATCAGAATTTGGAGGAATAATCCCATCATGTTATATATCAATCAATGCGTAATTTCATGCAGAATGCAATGAAACAAACCACATTGAAATATCTGTGTTCTAACAAAAGGTATAGCCAAAAAACCAGTGGGGGTGGGGCAATGGCACATCACCACGCCCACCACCTGGGGCGTTGCCCCACCCACTGCATGGGGTGACGCGTAGGCCTCCCACACCAGGTGATACGAATCCTAGTGACGCTACTGGAGGGCAACACTACCCAAATGGTCCCGATCCAGCGAACATGGAGCTCAACAAATGAATCGGAAGGCACCTCTACTCACTACAGTAGCAAGGATAAAACAGAGACTTGAGCAACTGGTAAGGTGAAACTGGAGGTGTGTGCGTATGTGTTTTAAGTCCTGTAAAGCTAGGTGGGGCCTGCTAGATTGTCATTTTGAAAACTAGATCCTGGTGCTAAAGCTTTTGGGAACCGCTGCCCTAGTACCGGATTAAAGCATGAGTTTCATGTTCATGAGTAACTATTTTCAAATAATTCAAACGCTTCTTAAATCTTGTGTCTCTCAGAGAACTTTATTTGTGGCTTTCAAGCACCTGAAGTTTATCATATGTGGCTCATAAGCAAGTTTGGCCACCCTTGCCATAGATGGAATATGCGCTATGTGAAAAAAGTGCTTCTTTTTGTTCAGCTGATTTGTTCCATTGGATGGCCCCTGGTGGAGAGAGGTGGAAGGGCATCTTTCTATCCACTCTCTCTGCGCATAGATAGTTTCATAAACCTCTGTTGTGTTCTCCCATAGTTGCATTTTTCCCACCTAAATAGCACATCACGGTCGCACTTAGCCAAGGTAATGAAAGGGTGAATCACAGACTGTTTCAAAGATGCTGGTATGATCATTTATAGCTCATTTGCAAGTTAAAGCACGGTGTGTTAAATAGTGGCAGGCATCACTGAACAGCCCATCACGTAAAACCACTAACAGTGACTTTTTAAAATGTATACTGAATAACTTGGGTAGAATTTCAGATCCAATGAAAGAAATGTGCTCAGTTGCTGCTGTGAAATATTAACTCCAACAGCATAGATTGTTCTCTGCAATGATTTTCTCTGTGCATCTCTGGTACCAGCTCTTACCTTTAATACGGCTTTTATAACCAGAAAAAAAAAATTGACTGCTTTGATTGAAAAGGCACATGATTTCCCCTTTTCTGTGGTGGAAGAAAATTACCTGCCGCATGGTGGACTGACAGATCACATTAGCTTAGGTTGCTCAGTGCCTTCAGCAGAGTCATTTTAACCTCTAAAGTACCAGAGGCATCAGTGGTTTTGGCAGATGGGAGAGCAGACCTGAACTAGTCCTTTGTAGCTGCACCTGCAAACCAGAAAAGTCCCCTGCCCAAACTTTGCTTCTATCCCAAGCTAACTTCTCAGGAACAAACCTCTATTGGCACAATCCATGTCCCAAGATCTAATGGCTCCTGGGGTGGAGTGACGTAGTGACAGGGTGACGGGACCCTCCGGAATCATCATGTTACCCCTGCACATGTGTGCTACGTCCCTCCCAGAATAACTCAACTTCAGAGCCAAACAGACCCTCAGAAGGGTGGCCAAATGTCCTGGAACAAGGTATAAATTGAGAGTCCACTGGATTAAAGCATGAGTTTAATGTTCATGACGAGTAACTATTTTTAAAGAATTTAAATGTTTCTTAAATATTGCATCTCTCAGAAATCGTTTCTTGGGGCTCTCAAATATCTGAAGTTTATCGTATGTGGCTCTTATGTTAAGCAAATTTAGCCGCCCCTGCTATTTGCGTAGGGGTATAAAATATTGTCTAAAATTCAGGAATTAATACAAAAAAATGGTGCAGTGAAGAATTCCTCACATACAGTTTTCAGTTCAGAAACAATTAAATTAGGCTGATTGCCTATCAGTTCTGGATTTCCCAGAAGCTTCTGATTGGCCACCATGGGAGACAAAATATGGGACAAAGAGAATGTTAGCCTGATCCAACCAGATCCTTCTGGTGGCCCCCTCCTGAGTAAGTGTACGTAGGATTGCAGCCAACACCATTCTTTGCTCAGATCAGTCTTGATTCTGTATGGGTGGCTCTTTATCGAGACCTGCCTTGCACATGAATTGAAATGTATGGCGTGTTGCTGCATCTCAAAAGTCATTTGTTAAGCATAGTTCTAATTTCCCACATTACTGAAGATCCACAGGTATTCATTTGGAATCTAGCGGTGTTAAAATCAGCCAACCTGCTAGATCTGTCACGGGGCACAGTCCTATAATTTCTTTCATTGTCATGACCAGAAGGTCTACCAAAGCTCCAGACTCTGTTCACAGTTGCAACATTTGTCATTGTTTTGCCTAGTGAAAAGGACAGATTAAACTGCACACACAGGTCCTGGCAAGCTATTTAAGGACAGTCTTCTCTATTTGCATTTAAACTTAATTAAAGAGTTATAGTTGATTTACAGGTGGAATGAAATAGTTTTGCAGAGAGTACAAATTGAGTTGAATCGATGCCAAGATACTCAGTACCTTGAAAGCTATTAATGGATGACTCTGTTCTCTTCCCATAGCTCCCAACATAAACACCTTCCCCCAATTTACTAGAGTTCACTGTGACTCAGTAGCTCCGTTCGATGGATTAGAAAGGGCTTTGTAAAAGCTTGGCTCTTCCAACTGCACAACACACTTTCCTTAACTTCTCACACGGCAAGGGTTTCATAATCCCATATAGAAAACATTTTAACCTGACACAATGTCAACTGAGGGAATGCTTCCTTCCTTTTAAACCGATCCATCTTCTGTGGTCATCCGAGGGCCACTTTTAACCACGCCACCATTGATGGAAGGGAGGGGAAAATGGCAGCAAGGAGAAGGGCCTTGTTAGTGGTGGTTCCCAACTATAGAACCTTCGCCTTGGAGTTAAGAACTACACCCTCTTTGAAGATTTTCCAGCGACTTTTTTGTCAGCTTTTGATGGCTGAAATGATGGACTGGCTTTTAATGTTTTAATTTCAACTGAATGCAGTTTTAGTTGGCTTAATCTTAGGCAATCCACTGGGTGTTTCGTCTTGTTTTATTTATTTTTTTAAACGTTTTATTGTTTACTACCACTGTACATCTTTATCCTTGTAAGCCACCTTGAGTGCCCTTACTGGGAGAAAGGCAGGGTAGAAATTGACAAACTGGTATCGCCGCTGGTATCATTCAATACTTCACATACACTTCAAGGGGGGTACTTTGAATTGTCCTGCCAAGAGTTGCCTCTCAGCTCTTACACCCCTTCCTTACTGCCTTGTGTATTGGGTTAAGTGCTGTAGGGTTGGCTTCAGGTAGCCTGAGGCCGGCTGAATTTCCTGGTCCACCTGCATCTCAGTAGTTATCTAGTGCCAAAGACAGGCTTTCAAAGACTGAAAGTCCAATCTTTCCCTTGCCGCCCAATGGTGACGCTGCAGGGAGCTCCAGTCGGAATCTTCTTACCCAAGCCATTTCCTAGGTCCAGTACAGTAAACCAACAACAGACCATTGTGTATGCGGTCTGTGATTGGTTGGAACGTCGCTAAGTGATGTACACCTGTATCCCAAAGTACTTAGAAGTGAACCTGCCAATTTTCTGTATCTAATCTAATAAATGGGGCATAAACCAGTGTTGCTTCAACCTTGGGGCTATTATTAACATTATTTAATAATAACACCAATTGTGACCCCAATGGGGTCGTAAAGCCTCAGTTGTGGGGTCATGGCAACTTATGGGAATCAAATAGGCTGAAGACCATTGGACTAGAGCACTACCAGGTCAAGGGGGAGGCATCTGGTGTACCCCTTCAGGTCCCAGGAGATTGTGTCCCAGTTCTGCTCAGGTTCTTAGCAATTGTGCTAAAATATCTTTCACTAATACCAGAATTCGGGAAACTTTTTCTGTTCTCTTTCATAAGAATATTTGGTTAAAGTGAGCAGTGCTGAGAGGGCATGATGGGGCAGGGATGGGTGGATTGGGTCCCAAGGGGGGTCCTCAGTCTCACACTTTATCGATTTCTTAATTTAATGGGGTCATGGCATGAAAAAGGTTGAAGACCACTGGCATAAACAAATCGTTAAGGATCTTGGGAAAAACCCAAGGGAACATGGGTTCAAAGCTTCTGCGAGAAAGCACAAAGAAAAGATGAGAGGCCATATGGAAGATGAACTATTCAACACCTCCCTGTGACCATACGTTGCTTAATTAATCACCCGGCACATTTTACAATAGTTTTCATGTACAATGTGACAATACTATCTTACTGTGCCTTAGCAAACCATTTTTTTCTCAGTTTTGCATTTGTTGCTATAGTTACAGCCCTAATTAATAAGGTTGCTGCACAATAAAGTGCCTCAGTCACTGAAATGGTAAGTGAAAATCAAACTTTTAGAAAAAAAAAATGTCCTTCACATTAACGCAGGGGTGTCCAAACCCCGGCCCGGGGGCCACTTGCGGCCCTCGAGGCCTCTCAATGCGGCCCTCAGGGAGCCCCCAGTCTCCAATGAGCCTCTGGCCCTCCAGAGATTTGTTGGAGCCCACACTGGCCCGATGCAACTGCTCTCAGTGTGAGGGCAACTGTTTGACCTCTCGCATGAGCTGTGGGATGAGGGCTTCCTCCACTCCTTGCTGTTTCATGACTGTGACACAGTAGCAGCAGCAAAGGAAAGGCTGGCCTTGCTTTGTGCAAGGCTTTTTATAGGCCTTCAGCTAGTGCAAGACCTTCATTCATTCATATAAGTTCATCTTTAATATATTCATTTATGTAAACTTATGTAAATTTTCTCCCCTGGGGGCTGGGGATAAGAACAGGCCCTCAGTTTGGCTGTACTTGTCGTAAGAGGCGACTAAACAGCCACCGGGTAGATGGGACTCGTCAGCCTGGGAAGGCAGCTCATCTGAGAGAAGGAAAGCTCTGATCCCAAACCTCCACTGCCTTGTGGCTACATCCAGTTATGGAAAAGGCTTCAGGAGTCAACCTCGAGGCAAAATCTGGAGCCGGAGTCCCTGAGGCAGTTCATGGCTGAACACAGTCACGTTCTGGCAACTCCTGCGACGCCGCTGGAACCAACCGTATTGGCCTCTGCCTTTCCGTTGGACCATTTCAGCGACGTGGAGAGGGGGATTTGCTGCATGGGTAACAGCCTATCCTCCATACCTACTTTACCCAGGCTTCACGCACTGGAGAGGACACTCTGTTCCAGAGCCACCATTCAGAGCGTGACGCCGTGGTCTTCCGAGACTGAAGGATGCCAACTAGTATGTAAATTTATTCAAATTTTACATGTAAATGAATTCTTTTTTTCCCCTGGGCCCCAACACAGTGTCAGAGAGATGATGTGGCCCTCCTGCCAAAAACTTTGGACACCCCTGCATTAACGTGATGTTCCTCTGGGTGGTGGCGCGCATATTGCCATACATTACATGGTTGAAATCTTGCCTCTGCTGTGAACTCACCAGATGGCACTAGATAAGCCACTAATAGCCGGCAGCCCAATCTTTTGCTTCCCAGAACCCAGGGTGTCCCCTTACCCTGTTTAGCCAGGTGGCCCCAATGGGTCTCCTTGGATCTGTGCCTGTATTGAGTGGGTGGAGAATCGAGGAGACTTGTGTCAGGTTTCCCGGACTGAGGGGGGGGGTCAGGATATGATGGCAGAGCTTCCCACTCCCCTGTTCCACTTTCCCCCTGCCCTCCCCTGCCCTGGAACGCCTCCCTTACCCCACCCTCCCACTTACTGCTCTGCCAGTCCACACTTGCCCAGAGCTCTGGGCAGCTTGCAACCAGCCTCTGCCTAGCGCTAGACTGAAGACTGAAGGTGACGGTTCCCCAGACTGAATACTTCTGCTCCCCTCTCCGTAGGTTTATTATCCATATATTTCATATTAACTGCACAAGACTTGTGCTGACCTGCTGTGCTACTTATCCCATAGAAGTGAGTCTCACACTCAGCTTTCGGTTAAAGAGCTGTAGCATAGCTAGAAGGGGTGCAAAGCACTAAGATTTGCAGGCACCTGAACGCAAGCCCCCCCTCCCCCCCGGAGCCATTCCTGGCAGCAAGAGAAAAATGGAGATGAATGTCTCTGTTTTGCTGTCACTGCTGGGAATGCCTCCGAAGAGGAGGCGCCCCTTGTATGGTGCATTCAGGTGCCTGCAAAACTTAGTGCTTTGCACCCCCTCTAGCTACGCTACCGATTCTCACTTTCCATCTAGTTTTCAATCTGCACAGTGGAAACTTGGCCACATTTGAAAGCAGGAACAAAACACAAAGAAGAGAGAATCTGCCAACAGCAAAGAGTCTGAGAATGGAAAGAAAACTTCACTTCATTGACCCCTTTGTCCAGCAGGCAGAGAACGGTGGCTTTGTTCATTGGTTTCCCGGAAGCAGCTATTTCTCTTGCTTTATGTCGTGCTTCTCTATCATACTATAAGCTGCTGGGAAAAATTAAAAACCAAATATATGAGCCTGTACTGAAGGGAAACTCTTTTTTTAATTGGCTATTAAAAAAGCACATTTCGGCTTTGGTCGTTGAATGCCATCCATTTCAATGACACCTGAGGATTCTTTAAGCATATGATTTAAGGTGATAAAAAATCTGATTGGAAGAGAAAAATCTGGTTCTCTGTAGAGGCCTGGAAGACAAAAAATATTTAGATAGCTAAGCGAAAGATAGAAGTGAGGCTTCTATTCAGAAAGCGTTTTCACACTGAGAAGTCCCTCTGAAATCATTTGGACCATAGGGCCCAGAAGAATGTGTCTGTTCAAAAGTAAGTGCTAATGTATTCCCTTTGGAAATGTGTATAAACTTGCATCCTTGGGCCGCAATCCTAAAACACTGGGCATGAGCCCCACAGGACACAATGGGACTTACTTCTGAGTAGGTCCCATTTTAGCACACAGCGCAAGTACTGAGTACTGCGTAAACGCACATTGGGACTTAGTTTTGAGTAAGTAAGCTAAGCGCTCTTATGGCCCAATCCAACCCTAGGCCAGTGCTGGTCTCCCACATGCTGCCTATTGGATGGCCATCACAAAAGTGCCATAAGGCACTTTGCCATCGCTGGAAGGAGGAGGCACTGGCGCTGAGGCCAGCTTGCGTGGGTGCTGGTCAGAGCAACCCCAGGAGTCGTTGCCGGTAAGTATGTGCCCGGCAGCACTGGGGTGTTCCGGGGTGGAGGAGGGCAGGGGGAAGGCATAGAGGGGGCAAAATTGGGCAAGGGAGGGGGGTGGTTCAGGCCCAGGAGAGGGGATAACAAAGGCCTTTGCCAGATCCTATCCCCCATCCTGACCCTGAAAGCTCCACATGGGGCTACTCGGATCTGTGCCAGTGATTGAGCTGGTCCAGATCTGAGTAGAACCATAGGGGTTGCTATAATGTTCCTATACCTCCAGCAGGTGTCCAGCTTCCACCCCTGGTCAAGTGGAATCCAGTGGTGTCCATTCCAGCTGGATTGCTTTCAGGCATGGTCTCCCTCTCCGACATGGTTAAGCCCAGGAATTTATTTTATCCCGAAGCCAAATCTAAAGTCGAGGGCATATGATGAATTTTTACACTAAAAAAAAATAATTACCGCAAATAAGCCCTTCCCCCAGTGATGAAACTAATGGACTAATTTACATGGTGTATGCAAATGCATGCTAAAGCACCCCTGTGTATGGACTTCTAAAACAATAGCTAAGGGGGTCATCACAAAAAAAAAAAAAAATGGAGCCCTCTCTGGTGCTCCTGTAATTCAAGCACAACCTTGATTTATCTTCCCTGAATGGAAACATTGAGATTGTCAAGGAAATGACTTTTGCTTAACAATACTGCCTAGTCCAGGGGTGCTCAATAGGTGGATCGTGATCTACCGGTAGATCGCGAGGCAAAATGAGTAGATCGTGGAGTGCCGACCCCCCCCTTCAGGTGCCTCTGGGAGGAAACGCCGGGAGTAAGGCCCATTGTACTCAATGGGGCTTACTCCCAGGTAAGTGTGGCTAGGATTGCAGCCTCACAGCCTAATCCTAGGCATGTCTAGTCAGGAGTAAGTCCTGTTATACTCAGTGGGGCTCAAGGTACACCAACATACATTGTACACATAAATGTTATATGTTATGATGGCACGAACATTGTAAAAAAAACTCTGGTAGATCTCCGGGCCTTGCTGGGTTTCAAAGTAGCTCTTGAGCCAAAAAAGTGTGAGCACTCCTAGCCTAGTCTCTTGGCTTCCAGCAAATAGGAAGGCTCTTCCAGGCACTAGCTTCACACCAGGGGACAGATCAATGAAACCGCAAGCAGCTGATGATTTCAAGTCCTGGCAGGTAGCAGTTCGGAATGTCTTTAGTTGCCCAGCGAGTAGTGACAGTACAATGAATTTGAGGCATTGCCATTATTCCCTCCCGCCCCTTCTTTGGTTCCTAAATCTCTTTTATTCCATGGAAAGGGCAAGGAGATGGAGTAGGCCAGTGTTTCTCAAACAGTAGGTCAAGACCCACTAGGTGGGTCGCAAGTCAATTCCAAGTGGGTCCCCATTCATTTCAATGTTTTATTTTTAATATATCAAACTTGATGCTACCATGGTATGTGACTGCATTTGGGGAAATGTTACAGGTCTATACTTTTAACAGGCTACTAGGTATATGCTTTTAACCATGATAGTAAATAGGACTTACTCCTTGGTAAGTGTGGGTAAGATTGTTAAAAATTTTCTTGCTTGATGATGTTACTTCTGGTCCTGACAGAACCCCTGGGGGCTGGGGATAAGAATAGGCCCTCAGTCTGGCTGTACTTGTCGTAAGAGGCGACTAAACAGACACCGGGTAGATGGGACTCGATAGCCTGGGAAGGTAGCTCATCTGAGAGAAGGAAAACTCTGATCCCAAACCTCCACTGCCTTGTGGCTACGTCTGGTTATGGAAAAGGCTTCAGGAGTCAACCTCGAGGCAAAACCTGGA
This sequence comes from Tiliqua scincoides, assembly GCF_035046505.1. Taxonomy (NCBI): domain Eukaryota; kingdom Metazoa; phylum Chordata; class Lepidosauria; order Squamata; family Scincidae; genus Tiliqua; species Tiliqua scincoides. The sequence continues at coordinate 9,334,296 of NC_089827.1, read as the reverse complement.
GCTGGAGTCCCTGAGGCAGTTCATGGCTGAACACAGTCATGTTCTGGCAACTCCTGTGACACCGCTGGAACCAACTGTATTGGCTTCTGCCTTTCCATTGGACCATTTCAGCGACGTGGAGAGGGGGGATTTGCTGCATGGGTAACAGTCTATCCTCCATATCTACTTTACCCAGGCTTTGCGCACTGGAGAGGACACTGTTCCAGAACCACTATTCAGGGCGCGATACCATGGTCTTCCGAGAGTGAAGGATGCCAACTATAATCATGACATCACTTCTGATGGGTCCCAGAAGATTCTCATTCTAAAAAGTGGGTCCCGGTGCTAAAAGTTTGAGAACCACAGGAGTAGGCATGAAGTTAACCCAGTTCAACTTCAGACACTTCATCCTCTTGTGTCTCATCCTTGCTGGAATAATCATACCCCCCCATCCTCCACATCTACAGATGCTTCACACTTGTAGACTTACATGTATGCTATTTTTCTATTAAAATGTACTTATATCCATTTGGTCTATTAACCCACATGCACATTTTAAGTGCACATTTTGATGGCTTTCCATTCTACCATCGAGATAAGAAGTCTATAATACATTTTATTTCTATCCCTAAGATTTTACAGACCTGCTGAAACCCCCAAATTCACAGATTCTCAAACATTATAGCACCAGGATCCACTTTTTAGAATGACAATCTGTCAGGACCCACGAGAAGCAATGCCATCAACCTGGAAGTGATGTCATGGCCGGAAATGACGCCATCAATTTAGGCTTCAAATCGAAACTGATGCGCACACAGCCCTCTCCGCTTTCCAGCATTCCATCTTTCTGCCTGTTCAGGGCAAAGCACCATGTCTCTCTCTCCCACAAGAAGCTTGCCCTGCCCAGCAGCTCTGTGCCCTGTATTTTCAGCTCTGTCTTTTCAAAGGCGGCTGAGCTAGGTGCCGTGTGACCCACCTGAAATTGACTCGCGACCCGCCTAGTGGGTGCCAACCCACAGTTTGAGAAACGCTGCTTGAATTCCTTGCATTTCATCCAAGGGACTTGTTTGTTTGCTCTTTCCTGTTCTTTTTGAATGTCATGCAATAACCTGATTTGCTTTTCAATAATTTCATTTACATAGGATCAATATGGGTCGCGGTCTCAGAGTCGCATGTTGGCTTCGCAGGCGGCTCGGTTTGTGTCAAATCAACAACCTCGGCACTTTGAAAGTGACCTTCAGCTCCAACTCTGCTGTTGCCAGAATTGTGTTTCATCTAATGAGCCTTGTGCTTCTCATGCAGTTTCATTCCAACTCCCCCTGCTTCATTCTTTTTTCCCCTAGTAGGTTCCTACCTTTATCTTTATATTTCAATGACATTTACCTGCCTCTTGCAGGTTTGACATATGGCTTTCTCATGCATATCACTTTATCACTGTATTTTACCAACCACATGACAATCCAATGCCAGCTCTTTGAACCAAAGAGTTAGTATATACCTTTAACCGAAGGGTTAAAATATATACCTTTAATATACTTTTTTTCTGCCCTCTAAGTCATGAATCTTCCGGTATGAAAAGCTGCTGCAGTGAACAGAACTCAGATAGGTACAGGGTGTTCCTCTTTGGCAAGGTCACCATTCTTGGGTCCCTGCCAGTTGCAAGGCGGCTTCTTCAAGATCAATGACCAGAATACACGTGCGTTCAATGGTTCTTTTGACACTCTGGCCATGGAAGTGAATCATCTGTGGCTTTGCTCCCATCACGAATCCATAATTGCTTCATTGCCAGAAGGACAGTATCTGAAGGAAATATTTGTATCTATCACAAGTGGCATCACTAGGGTAGATTTCACCCGATGCAGGGTGACAACCTCAAGGACCTCTCCCATACCAGACCATACAGGAGAAAAAGTCTAATGGGGGTGGGCGGTGGGCCTGGGCTCTGCATCGGGAAGTCTAGTCCCTTACTATAAACGCCTTGATGGTGTCACCTGGTGCAGTCCACCCCCTGCACCTCCTAGTGATGCTACTGTCTATCGCTTCACAGAGTGGCTAAGAGACTGATAGGATCGAGTTGTCATACACAGCCATTTATGACAGTGGAACAGAGCCCCCAGCCCCCCCTCAGTAACAGACCTGCCCCTCGCCATGCCCCAGGTGAAAGGTCCATGATGCTGCCCCCCCATGAAATGCCATCCCCCCCATACTTACCAGCGCAACAGACCTTCACACAATGCTAGGGATGACTAGGAAAGCCTTCTGAGGCTTCCCTGCATTCTTAAACAGTACTTCCAAGAAACCGGAAGTACAGCTTAAGATCTAGTTGGAAACTTCAGAAGACTTCCTGTGTGGTCTGGAGCACTGCACGGATGCAGATCTTGGGGCATTTGCCCCACCTCCCCTCCAGGCCTGTCACTGATCTCCCCCCCCCCCCCCGGGACACTATTGCATCCAAACATGCACATTGAATTCTGACAAGAAGAATTCTTACTGCAGCTTTGCAATGATACTAAATAACATAGGCAGTTTATAAGGTTTGTAGAGGCTGGAAGAATGGACTTGGAATGCTGGCTTGCAAGAAGTCCTTTATGGTTCATGTGTCTTTGCCAAATCAGAGGGAGAGCATTTCTAAGTAGTCCATATAAACTTGTAGAAGCAACATGCTTTAATGTACAAACTTAGGTCTCCAAAGAACCACACACCTTTCATCTTCTATACAAAACGGTTCAACATTGTCCCCCACCATCATCCTACTTCTCATCACAGCCAAAAGATCATTCCAAAACTGTGCTCCATCCTCTTGCTATCGCTCTATATCTCACCCTCTCTCTCTCTCTCCTGTTACCTTTGCCACATGCACCTGAATTTCTATTCCTGACATGGCTTTATGAGAGACGGTTGTAAGCTAAGCTGCACAGCCTTCACCTTTTCAAAATGCACTGATCTGATTGGCTGCACCTCCCAAATCTTTCAGCCAGCTGGCAAGGCTGCAATGAGTCAGTCAAGCGACAGAATGGAGAGAAAGGTCAAGCCAGTCAATATGTTGTTGTCTTTCAGAGAATGAATAAACACTTATCAGGGTAGCTCTGGGATAGGGATTGTGAGTGATAGGGGAAGGAGCACATGGCTCAATCCTTTTTGGGGATAAAAACATCCTCAAAATATGAGAAATTTTGGAACAGAGCAGTGTTTCTCAAACTTTGGGTCAGGACCCACTAGGTGGGTCACAAGCCAATTTCAGGTGGGCCCCCATCCATTTCAATATTTCATTTTTAATATAGTAGACTTGATGCTGCCATGTGTGGCAAATGTGGGTAGAACTGTAGCCTAGTAGAATTGTAGAATCGTAGTGCGGATCTCAAGCCAACTTTCAAACTCTCAGATCACTAGTGGTGCTTTCATTCATGAAAATTTCTCTTGAGAAAGACATATTATTGGTGCCCTTAAGGAAGGCACATGCTGAAATGGATTGGGTCAATTAAAATATTTGGTAAATAAATCTTTCCTTATTGTACCAGATGGAGGCTACACTCTTAGGTGTATATTATAATTACAGTAGTGTAGCAGGGTTGGCTGATGCCTGGGGCCAGGCGACATGATGACTCTCCTGAGTCATTGTGTCACCCCCGCACCTGTTCTGTCACCCCCTCCAAATGCATGCACGGTCCTGGCGCTGAAACAGCTCCATTTGGATTTTGTGGTGTTTGCTGCAAGACTCAAATAAGAGCTATCATGCCCCCAGTGGAGTCAACAGAAAACCACCACTCTGCCACAGGGGGGCAATGTATCCCCCCCCCCACTGAGGCTTAGCTACACGACTGTAAGCAAAGCCCCATTGGCTGCTGTGAGAAGCCAACAGTGCGATCCTATACATACCTACTTAGATGTTGTATCATGTTCATTGGGACTTACTTCCCAGGGAAGTTGCCGATTGCAGCCAAATGAATGCTCTGAGACTGGGGTTGATGGGAATACGAACACGATGGCAACCCATGAAAAAAATCGTTTTGCTTACTTGGCAAGAAATAATTCATGAATCAAGATGGGTTTGTGCCAGATTGGGAACATGGCAGCTATAACTGGCACCCTTCAAAATGAAGCTGTGATAATATTTCCGCTTCTGGGATGTGTGAAACAACAACATAATTTCGAACCTGGCAACCCCTTACAGTTATCAGTGCAAACTTAAGTACATGTAAGCCAGGCTTCAACAATTGGTGCTTCTGAAGATTCCTTTGGAGGAAGAGGGAGGGAGGCAGTGGAAGCCAAAGGAGGTTATCATAGGCAAGCATACAGGAGGTCAGGACTGGCCTTAGGAGCTGTGGGGCCCAATGCAAAATATTTTTGCAAGGGGGGGCGCACCTGCTCACCAGAATGAGTGGCAGTGACAAGGCACTCAGCATTGATGGCATCTCAAACTACTTCCAGGGAAGGGCGATTTCTTTCTCTCTTTTTTAAATTATATAATTATAATTTTATTTTAAAACACCCAAAAAATGCAAACTCAAGAAGTTGGAAATAAAAATAAAATTGAAAGTAAACCACCCCAGGGAGGGGCGATTTTAAGTCAATCGGACCCAAGTGATGGGAGGGAGGGCAAAGCTCCACTCGCTGCCCTCTCTTCGCAATGAGTGGAAGATTCCATGCCAGAGCGTCAGCAAGGTGCCAGCTTCAGCTGCAGGGACTTTGCTCCCCCCCCCCCAGTGTGGGGCCCCTTCAGGTGCAGGGCCCAAGTTGACTCAGTTGGTCAAAGTCTGGCTCTGCAGGAGATGCTGATCAACTTTCTTCATTCCTCTGCCTTTTTATCCTTTAAAAAAAAAATGGCTAATTGCTCCTAGGGGTTGAGAGCAGAAGGAAGCAGCAAAGATAATTAACCGCTAAAAGAGAGAGAGAAGTGAAACAGATGGGCAGCCTTAGCCTGTTTCCAAGTTTGTTTGTTTACAATCCCCTCCAGTTTTCCCTGCCTGTCTCTGGAGAACGTCAACTTTCTCAACAATAAGATCCTGGCTTATATGTGGTTAGTTTGACCCAAGCGCAAAACAAACTCTTACACCGTAATTGATCATTCCATAGACACATGCATTCCCGAACAAAAACGTGTATATTATTTTTATTTTATTATTCTATTTATTTCATAAGAAGAGCCCTGCTGGACCAGGACAAGAACTCATCTAGTCCAGCTTCCTGTTTCCTCCATTGGTCAACCAGGTGCCTCTGGAAAAGTCCACAAGTAAGAGATGAAGGGACATCTCCTTCATCCTGTCACCCTGCCCTTGTGACTGGTATTCAGAAGCATATCCTATCTTTCTTCCATCATGGAACTCAAGAGATTCCCAGGCAGTCTCTCATCCAGGCACTGACTAGATTCAGCCTGCTTAGGATGCTGTAGACTAATTTGGGGGAAATTGTGCTAGCCATCTACCACCCCCAGTCCCAAATGGGCTACACATCCTGGCTCCAAGTGCCTCCCATCGTGGTCCAAGCTAGCTTATTGCCGCAACCCCAATGGGTTGAGGAAGCCAGAACATCATGGGCTACCTTATGATGGTCTTTGCTTGATCCGGTCAGGTGTGCTTGCCAGCCAGTCTCACCAACTCAGCCAAGTGTTATCAGAGTGGTCCTGGTTCACTCCCTGACTTTGCTTATCTCAGAATGTACACCAGCCTCACTCAAATAGTGCCTCTGGAAGAAGGCCAATATCTCCATCAAGACCAAAATTTGTCTCTTCCAAACACTGATCCTGCCAGTTCTCCTATATGGATCAGAAACATGGATTCTGCTCAAATCAGACATGAACAAGCTCAAGGTCTTCCAAATGTGATGCTTGAGACAGGTCCTGGGTTTCTCTCTTCATGATCTCCATCGTAACGAGACAATTCGGATACAGTGCGATCATCAACCATCAGTCGAAGAACAAATCCAAAAACAGAGACTGTAGTGGTCTCCCCATGTCTGCAGAATGAATACCAGCTGGATGCCACACAAGCTGCTCTGGTGTGAGCAACCTCCCTGCTGGAGGGTTCAACGGGCAGCACAAAGTAAAGTGTGGCTCTGTTACACTGAGGAAGACCTAAGGAACCAGCAACCGACCATCAATGAGGCTAGAAACATCACCAAAGAATGGAAGCGAGTCACAATTCACACATGGATCCCAGTGGCATCTACAGCGGCGTACTGATTGAGAAGACAATCTGCTGTCCAAGTGCCAGCTAAGGAATAAAGAAGCCGCTGCTAGCAAGCTACCTGCCACATGGTGGGGTAGTCTAGTGCTTAACCCCCACTGCCCCAACATCCACCATGTTGTTGGCAACCTTCAGTCTCGAAAGACTCTGGTATCGCGCTCTGAAAGGTGGTTCTGGCACAGCGTCTAGTGTGGCTGAAAAGGCCAATCCGGAAGTGACAATCCCTTCCACACTGGGAGCAAGTGCAGTCTGTCCCTGGTCTGTCTCCCTGGCTATGGGCCTTCCTTCTTTGCCTCTTAGCCTCAGACTGTTGGCCAAGTGTCTCTTCAAACTGGGAAAGGCCATGCTGCACAGCCTGCCTCCAAGCGGGACGCTCAGAGGCCAGGGTTTCCCACTTGTTGAGGTCCACTCCTAAGGCCTTCAGATCCCTCTTGCAGTTGTCCTTGCATCGCAGCTGTGGTCTACCTCTGAAGGAGCAGGTCCGCAGCTTGGGGGTCCACCTGGACTCGCAGCTGCTCCTGGATTCCCAGGTGGCGGCTGTGGCAAGGGGGGCCTTTGCTCAGCTTCGGCTGGTGCGCCAGCTGCGGCCGTACTTGGATCGTGCAGACCTGGCCACGGTGATCCATGCCTCGGTGACATCGAGATTAGATTACTGTAACGCACTCTATGTGGGACTGCCCTTGAAGACGGTTCGGAAACTGCAACTAGTGCAGAATGCGGCGGCCCGTGTGGTTACTGGAGGTAGGCGGTTCGACCCTGTCAGTCCGCTTCTCCAGCAGCTGCACTGGCTGCCCATTCGTTTCCGGGCCCAATTCAAGGTGCTGGTATTGACCTTTAAAGCCCTATACTGCTCTGGACCAGGGTATCTTAGAGATCGCCTGCTCCCGTACAATCCGGCTCGCCCTCTCAGGTCATCAGAGAAGGCCTTTTTACAAGTGCCGCCGCCTAGGGAGGTACGTGGGGCGGCTGCAAGAAATAGGGCCTTCTCAGTAGTGGCACCAACGCTATGGAACTCCCTTCCCCTTGACTTAAGAATGGCTCCCTCTCTTGAGACCTTTCGGCAAGGCCTGAAGACCCTTCTGTTTAAACAGGCCTTCTGAGTTCTTGGCCTTTTAACATCTTTTTAACATCTTTTAATATTTTTTTTACAGGCCTGATTCTTTTATGACTTGCTGCTGCTCTATGCTCTTTTTACCTATTTTTTTTACTCTGACTGCTGTTTTTAGTATGTGTTAATATGTTTTTATTTGTTTTTTAAATTGTTTTTAATATGTTGTAAGCCGCCTTGAGTCCCTTCGGGGAGAAAGGCGGGGTAGAAATAAAGTTATTATTATTATTATTATTATTATTACCTGTAGGGCGCTTTCCTTGCACGAGTTCTCCATAGAGGAGATCCTTTGGGATCCGGCCATCATCCATTCTCACGACATGACCGAGCCAACGCAGGCGTCTCTGTTTCAGCAGTGCATACATGCTAGGGATTCCAGCACATTCCAGGACTGTGTTGTTTGGAACTTTGTCCTGCCAGGTGATGCCAAGAATGCGTCGGAAGCAGCGCATGTGGAAAGCGTTCAGTTTCCTCTCCTGTTGTGAGCGAAGAGTCCATGACTCGCTGCAGTACAGAAGTGTACTCAGGACGCAAGCTCTGTAGACCTGGATCTTGGTATGTTCCGTCAGCTTCTTGTTGGACCAGACTCTCTTTGTGAGACTGGAAAACGTGGTAGCTGCTTTACCAACATCCACCAAAAGGCTCCTAAGACCGTGCTGTAGGTCCACCTGGGAACAAATGAACACCATTGCCCCTAAACAGGGCAGGTAAGTCATAAGACCTGGATGAGCAATCTGAGAGTTCTTATATAAGCAGAACTGATTGGAAATAAATACTGCCATCAGGTTCTGTTCTATTCTGAGCTACCCATGTAGATTAGAAAACGCATCACAGCTTTTCCACGGACAGGAAACAATCCCAAGTGCCTAAAAACCTGCTTCTCTGCCCTGTAAGACTTTAGAACATCCTTTCAGCACTGCTTGAAGATGTACTCAAATCACAAGAGAGGGAAGAGAAAGAGACTGGAGAACAGAGAGACTGGGATAAGAGGAATCATAGTGAAAAACATGTCTCATGTTCCTTTAAAATACGTGTAAAGTACATTGAAGTCCTCTGAGATTAACGCGTAATAGTTTGGGGAGCTGGTAGTGGTCTGAATTGCTACTTTAATATAAATCGGTTCTTCTCCGAAATTCGTTGAAGAATCGCAGGGGAAAGGAATCTGAAATAAAACACTGCTTCAAAACAAATTCATTTCCCTGAAATTAAGTGCGGAATTTTCCAGTAGTTCATAAATGCCCTGAAATAAAATGGTCCTTTTCAATCCTTTTCTCTCTTGATCCTGTATTTGCCATTTTGCAAATGCTTGTCCAAGCTGGACCTGACTACGGTTTCACTTCACATGATGATTAATGTCATAATTAAGTTTGCCGAGATAAGACTTGTTAGCTGTCTGTGTTTATGCAGAAGTCATGTTCAATGGACTTTGTGGTAGTTTTCCATAGGATTTTGGTTTCAGTTATGTTAGGTTTGCCAAATGTTCAAGAATGCATTACAGAGATACATGCATATATGTAATGCTCCTTTATTTTTTTATTTTTTTGTTCTGTTTATGCAATAAATTTTTTTTAAAAAATAAAAAGATTGCAGTTTGCACAGAAACATGCTGGGATGAAGAAGCAAGCACTGGAAGGATTGCTTTTAAAAACAAAACACAACCTATCTACAAAAAACTACCTATCATGTGGCCTAGCTAAACCAGTGCAGGGAGGGATACATTCCCCCCAACCCGTGGTGGAGTGGTGGTTTTGTGCCATCTCCACTGGGAGGAAGTGATAGTGCTTACCAGGGCTCCCATGAAACACCATGAAATTGTCCCTCCCACCTGCCCTTTTCCCCATACCAGGGCTGCTTCCAGGGTCACACATACACTGAGGAGGGGGTGTGGCGATGGGGTTATGTGATGATATGAGGGGCGTCATTCCATCACCCGATCCAGGGTACCTACACCCCCAGCTATGCTACTGTTGCTCTTCTTTGACGGTACGGGTGACTTGAGTATGCCATTGACTTTCAACTTTTGGGGGAAGGTTTGATAGATAAGATGGTTTAAATACAATGCAGCCTCCCATGTTCAGAAGCAGTTAAGATCTTTTTTTTTCCTCACATTGTCAGAGATTATGAGATTCGTGGTAGACAACGCTTGTTCTTAACTGAAAGGAGAAACTGCCTAAGAAGATGAGGTGTGGTCGGAGAAGGAAATGATTGGCAACCTTCAGTCTCGAAAGACTATGGTATAAGCCTACAGCACCCGGTATTCCCAAGCTGTCTCCCATCCAAGTACTAACCAGGTCTGACCCTGCTTAGCTTCCAAGATCAGATGAGATCGGGCATGTGCAAGGTAACAGATGGGAGAAAGCGAAGGAAAGGGAGGTGCCAAAATAGGTCTGAATGATGCTTTCAGTGGGTGGTCATCTACAAACCTGGTACCTTCTGCTTGTGATGATCAAGCCATATTGCCTTCTAACTATCCATGGTGAGCAGATATGGGAAGAAATCCCCTACCACAAATCTAGTGTTCTGATGAACCAGTCCTCAGCATTGCTTACAAGTAATTCTCTTACCTTACTCAATAACAATACCATAATAAAGAGAGAAGCAGCAACTGTTACCTTGCAGATGCCCGATCTTGGAAGCAAAGCAGGGTCAGGCCTGGTTAATACTTGGATGGGAGACTGCCTGGGAATACTGGGTGCTGTAGGCTTATACCATAGTCTTTCGAGACTGAAGGTTGCCAACCAATAAAAGGAGACTTTTCCATGTTCTTCCAATTAATGGTTTAGTGTGAAATATATTATGTGTTGAGTATCCCTTACCTGGAATACTCAGGACCAGAAGTGTTTAGGATTTTGGTTTTTTTTCTTCAGATTTTGGAATATTTGCATATACATAATGAGAAGAGGCCATGCGCCAAAACCTCACGCTGGATAGAAGCCAGTGCGTCCCTCTGGCAAATGGGAGCATGCCATCTACCGCCATCAGCTGTGTGCACATGAGGAGGTGTGAGGGGGTCGTCCTCCCTTCCCTGATGAGTAAGACTGCTGTGTACCCAACTGAGAGGCCTTGGTGGGCATGTGGAGGAGACAGAGAGAGGCTTTTTGCCCGCACTGTCCTGCTGGCCTCCTGCAGCAGATATCCAGGCCTGCTGGGAAGGAAGCCATGCCAGGCATAGAATTTTCCACTTGTGGTGTCGTGTCAGTGCTCAGAAAGTTTTGAATTTTGAATCATTTCAGATCTTCGGATTAGGGACACCTAAGCAGGCACCTCTGACTCCCTTATCTGTTGATATCTGTCCAACAAAAAGCACATATATCCCCTCATATATACATCAGGCTATGTTCCTTTGAGAGTTCATAAATGACCTGGAGACAGGGTTGAGCAGTGAGGTGGCTAAGTTTGCAGACAACACCAAACTTTTCCGAGTGGTAAAGACCAGAAGTGATTGTGAGGCGCTCCAGAAGGATCTCTCCAAACTGGCAGAATGGGCAGCAAAATGGCAGATGTGCTTCAATGTCAGTAAGTGTAAAGTCATGCACATTGGGGCAAAAAATCAAAACTTTAGATATAGGCTGATGGGTTCTGAGCTGTCTGTGACAGATCAGGAGAGAGATCTTGGGGTGGTGGTGGACAGGTCGATGAAAGTGTCGACCCAATGTGCGGCGGCAGTGAAGAAGGCCAATTCTATGCTTGGGATCATTAGGAAGGGTATTGAGAACAAAACGGCTAGTATTAGAATGCCTTTGTACAAATCGATGGTAAGGCCACACCTGGAGTATTGTGTCCAGTTCTGGTCGCCGCATCTCAAAAAAGACATGGTGGAAATGGAAAAGGTGCAAAAGAGAGCGACTAAGATGATTACGGGGCTGGGGCACCTTCCTTATGAGGAAAGGCTACGGCGTTTGGGCCTCTTCAGCCTAGAAAAGAGACGCCTGAGGGGGGACATGATTGAGACATACAAAATTATGCAGGGGATGGACAGAGTGGATAGGGAGATGCTCTTTACACTCTCACATAATACCAGAACCAGGGGACATCCACTAAAATTGAGTGTTGGGCGGGTTAGGACAGACAAAAGAAAATATTTCTTTACTCAGCGTGTGGTCGGTCTGTGGAACTCCTTGCCACAGGAAGTGGTGCTGGCGTCTAGCCTAGACGCCTTTAAAAGAGGATTGGACACGTTTCTGGAGGAAAAATCCATTATGGGTTACAAGCCATGATGTGTATGTGCAACCTCCTGATTTTAGAAATGGGTTATGTCAGAATGCCAGATGCAAGGGAGGGCACCAGGATGAGGTCTCTTGTTATCTGGTGTGCTCCCTGGGGCATTTGGTGGGCCGCTGTGAGATACAGGAAGCTGGACTAGATGGGCCTATGGCCTGATCCAGTGGGGCTGTTCTTATGTTCTTATGAGTTAGTTTTTAGTTTGAATTTTCTTCTGTTCTTGTTTTATAGGACTATTCCACCGTGTCCTTTTTTCTGTTTAAACCAGGGGTGTCAAACATAAGACCCTCGGGCCAAATGCGGCCCCTTGGAAGCAATTTATCCAGCCCCCTGTTGTCATTGAGTTCTCCTCGCTTGACAGTTGGGTTCTCTCGTACCTTGAAAATATGAACAAGGTTTGCACATTTTCTCCTCTGTCGTTTGCAGCTAATGAATTTACATGTGAGAACAGTGCTTATTTTTGGCCATCATCTGCTTTATGATGTCACTTCCTGCTTAATGATGTCACTACTGGCCTCAGCAGGCACCATGATTGTGAACTTTGGTTCTCTGTATGAAACGAGTCTGACACCCCAGTTTAAACTTTTTTTTGGTACTGATTAACTCCTTTTTTTTATTTAGAAAACAAGCTTTTGTAAGAGCTCTGCTTGCAAATGTCAGGTGTCGCTCAACCACCATGACTGACATTTTCAACCTTTCCAAAGTTCTCCAGGCTTCATTAACCAAATAACTATAGTTCCTGGGGCTAAGCCTTTGCAGCTGCTTTTAACGTGGTCTCTGCAGTAAGAAGGCTTTCGTTTATTTGCTCCTGGTGTTTGTCTCTACTGAGCCAGCCCTCCTACGCTCATCTTTTTTCTTGCTCCCTCCAGCTACCTGCCCCCACAGCATGCAATCCGTGTGTCAGATGCCACCTGATTGGCACCAGAAGGATGCAGATGAATGAACGAGGACCTTGATGAGGGCTTGGCAGAAGCTCTTGGAACTTCCCCAGGGCAGTCACAGGTGCCCTGTGTCAGGTATGCTGCCAAAGGATCACTCATTGGGATAAGAAGTATTCCCAAAATCAGAAGGCCTGGTTAGGCAGAAACAGGATTTTATGCTGGAGTGAAGTTCTGACGCACAAAATATTGAGTTGATAGGAATTGGTCTATGAGACTAGAATGCGAAAATGTAAGTGGCAGTAAAAAACACCCCACTTGAGACATCAGAAGCTGCCTTGTAACAAGTATGGTCCATCTATTGCTGGCCCAGAGCAAGTATGCAAGACCCCACATGGCAATGGGCATTTGTCACAGAATATTCTCATGTTAGGAAGCAATAGCCAAGTAGGTTTCCTTATTCTCTGGGCTTCGTGCCACACAATATCTAAATATCGTTTTCCCACTTTCCCCCCTCTTAATCCAAGGTGCCACTTCACAGACCACCTTTAGAAGCTCAGCTTTCCAGCTCTGATGCAGCCGTGCCAATGGGGCATGCATTGCACCCCTGTGGTGCGGGTGCAAGTCACTGAGGCCTCAACATGGTAAGGTAACATTTGCTCTCTAACCTCAGGCTGCATTGAGACTGCGTCAGCTCTGGAAAGTTGGATAGGATTGGACCCTGTATGTGTAATGCACAGAGAAGAATTTTCTGTCAGCTGTCCAGTATTTGTAGAACTGGTCTCTCAGTTACTCTCCTTTTAAATTTTACCCTATATATAGGGTAAAATATAGGGTATACCTATAGAACCCTGTGTTATGGAATAATGTCCGACTTGACAGCAGCGAATAAAATGGTGAAGAGGCGACCACTGATAACATTTTAGACACTTCCTTTCAGAGGGGAGTGAAGGAGGAGACATCAAGATAATGGCCAACGAACAGCGGCCATTTCAGCTGGAAATATCAAAGTCCGGAGAACATTGTGAAATTGAGTTGATCACCTGGAAAATAAGGTTAGAGTAAGAAATATCATGTGAGAAGAAAGCAGAAGCCCTGTTAATCTTTCCAGAGTAGATTATGGGGGAAGAGGGGAAAGAAGATAGATATCCCTGAATATCTTCTAACCTATTTTAATTGCTGTACAGCAAGTCCCTAACATATCTATCATATGCTATTCTGACCCTCGTTTAAAAAAAAAAGAGTGCTGTTTGCTTGCTTTTACATTTTAAATCCAGACTGCAAAAGAAAAATCTATCAATTATAAATTAAGAACTGTAACATCTAAGCCATTAAGCCTTTTGGTTGAGCTAGGCCAAGTTGGCAAATTTTAATGGGAACCACATCAGTGTAAAAATGCTTTTTTATTTTTTATTTTTTTTAAAAAAGGGTTGGTATTGATTCAAGTCATGCTTATTTGGCCCCGGAAAAAACTATTCCCCCAATGCACATCTCAAACAGTGCTTGATAATATAATACTGTCAGGGTTTTCTGAGCCTAAGATTTGTTTATTTCTCCTGTCTCCTGAAATTCCACTGCTTACACAAGCAAGAAGAAGATGAACTACATATGAACTAGGACAAATGGATTTTTATGACTGCAGACTCTGCAGGGTTTTTTCCTCTCCGTGGATGCATGCTTTATTTTTTCATGGTCACTGTCACGCATTCTACTGACCTGAATTTATACATGACGGGCTGAGTTCAGCTGCGGTTAGTCATGATGAGGCTTGCAATCCTATGCACACCTACCTGGGAGTAAGTCTTATGAATGCCAGTGGCATAGCCAGGCCAGCGATGTCACTGGTGGTTGCCTCTTTGCAATCTGGTTGAAGGGACACCCCCGGAAGTGACGGAGCCGGAGGAACTGGGGCTGGCAGCTTCTTTCCCTTTTGGGTGAAGGGGGGTCCCCAAAGGGGAGCACCATTGAGCAGAAGGAACAGGGGCAGACAGATTACTGAACTGCAGAAACACAACACGGCAGCTTCATGATCTGGCTCCCCCATTCCTTCTGCTCAGTGGCACACCCTTCAAGGGGTGCCCAGGGCAGGTGTTGACACCTCCCACACCCTAGATATGCCACTGATGAATGCAGTTGCATTTAATTCTGAGATTGGTCTCGGTATCCAATTGAAAGCAATGGAATTGAAGTTACTTGCAACTAATTTGTTTCGTGAATGTCAGTGGGGTGTATGTCACATCTAACTGTGGCTGATTTTGAGCCAATGGCTACAATCTAATAATAATAATAATAATAATAATAATAATAATAATAATAATAATAATAATAATAATAAAACTTTATTTTTATCCCGCCCTTCTCCCAAAAAGGGACCCAGGGCAGCTAACAACATATAAAACAAATTAAAACATAATTTCACAGATAAAAACATATTAAAAAACACATTAGCAGAACCCATAAAAACAGTAGTCAGAAGAGTCAGAATAAAAGAGCATAAAACAGCAGTTCTTAGAGGAATCGGGCCTGTAAAAAAGCAACTAAAAGATATATAAAAGATGTTAAAAAGGCCAGAACGTCAGAAGGCTTGGTTAAACAACAAGGTCTTCAGGCCTCGCCGAAAGGACTCAAGAGAGGGAGCCATTCTCAAGTCAAGGGGAAGGGAGTTCCACAACGTTGGTGCCACTACTGAGAAGGCCCTATTTCTTGCCGCCGCCCCACGTACCTCCTTAGGTGGCGGCACTTGTAAAAAGGCCTTCTCTGATGACCTGAGAGGACGAGCCGGATTGTATGGGAGTAGGCGATCTCTAAGATAACCTGGCCCAGAGCAGTATAGGGCTTTAAAGGTCAAAACCAGCACCTTGAATTGGGCCCGGAAACGAATGGGCAGCCAATGTAGCCCCCGGAGAAGCGGGCTGACAGAGTCAAACCGCCTAGCTCCAGTGACCACACGGGCCGCCGCATTCTGCACTAATTGCAGTTTCCGAACCGTCTTCAGGGGCAGCCCCACATAAAGCGCGTTACAATAATCTAACCTCGATGTCACCGTAGCATGGATCACCGTGGCCAGGTCTGCACGATCCAAGTACGGACGCAGCTGGCGCACCAGCCGAAGCTGAGCAAAGGCCCCCCTAGCCACAGCCGCCACCTGGGAATCCAGGAGCAGCTGCGAGTCCAGGTGGACCCCCAAGCTGCGGACCTGCTCCTTCAGAGGGAGTGCAACCCCATTCAGAGCAAGCTGATAATCCAGCACCTGCATCGAGGATTTCCGAACCAGGAGAGCCTCTGTCTTATCCGGATTTAATTTCAGCTTGTTAGGTAACAAAGAAGGACTTATGCCCATGTGCACTTAAGCCCATCGAAATCATTGCACCACATGCAGTCCTATAGGTTGAGGAAGCCCCACTGACCATATAGTGGATGTGTTTCTGAGTCAATGTGCATTGCGGCAGAGCTGCATACATATGGAACGAAATATAGTTTTGTGTGTTTCTGTCCATCTTTGGAGCAAGAACTAGGAGAGGGAAATGATCGGGGATTAATTCCTAGATGGGAGGAAGGTGTTATAGTTGAAACGAAGGGCTCTGTTGGACCCTGCTTGTGCAAAAGGGTCAGCCAACGATAATACCAACTGCAATTATTAGTGTTACCCAGTCAGATCCAATGGGGTTCATCCATTTCAATGTTACCACCTGCTGGGCCGTGCCATAGTTGCATAGCTTCTTTCCTACTGTCAGTCTACCAGGAGGCAGGAACCAGGTAATTGATGGGCCCCATCCTATCCAATCCACTTGGCGATGCAGCAGGACCGGTGCGGCTTCCACTGCATTCTGCGGGAAAGAGGGGTTAGCTGCTGGAAGTCTCCTTGAACTAAGGGGGCATTTGTCCCCTTGCCTTGGGATGTCCCAGCAGCTGCTATGGGTCAACTCAGACCTGTGCCAGCTCGATCACTGGCGCAAGTGACCTGGAAAGGTAGATCAAGCCCAGAAAGGTGGTCAGAATTTGATGTGAACAATAGCCCCCTCCCCCCCCCCGCTGGGCCTAACCCACCTCCCCCACATAATAATATAATATACAGTATTTATATACCGCCTTTCTTGGTCTTTATTCAAGACTTTATTCAAGGCGGTTTACACAGGCAGGCTTATTAAATCCACGCAGGGATTTTTACAAATTGAAAGAAGGTTCTTTCTTTCAAGAACCACTACATTCAAGGTCGGTTACACTCCGATCTGGTTTCACATTCTGGCCTCCATCCTCCCACGCTCCGAGCAGATGGAACAGCTCAGCTGCAGCTTGCCAGCTGCTTCAAGGTCGCACGGTGCTGGTGGCCTCGAACTGGCGACCTTGTGGATGTTAATCTTCAGGCAAATGGAGGCTCTACCCTCTAGACCAGACCTCCTGCCCACATCACTGCTCCATTCCACCCACAGCTCCCCTGTTCTGCTCTCCCCCATCCCATTCCACTTCCTGAGTGTGCTTACTTGCAGTGACCTTCCCACCGGTGCTCTGGCAGCGCACACCCCCAGAGCATGCTTTTTGGCTGCTTTGTAACAGCCGGTGCTGGTGGGACACGCATTCTTCTGGTGGGGCAGTGAGATACTTTCCCCCATGCTATTTTTTTTCTCTTGCGGCCCAACTTCTGTAAGGGTATCCTTTTGCACTAAAATATGGTCCATCAAGGTGTGGATTGAGCTGGAATTCAAATATCATGCATCATCTTGCAGAAGGTCAAGCTGAAGAAGGCAGTAAAACTAGTATGGAGTGCTGAAATACAATTATAATGCACTAGATTAGTTCATAACAGCCCATTTAGCCTTGCGTTTTTATTGTATGTTGGCAGTATATTAGGCCGACTGTGTCTTAAACCGATCATTGGGATTCTGTGCTATGAGCCTCAAAACATTAATTTTAAATATTTATTGCAGCTCTTGAAAATAAAGTCAGTGAACATAGTTTGGAAAATGTCAGTTCGGATAATCAGGCACACTTTTTTCTATCTCTTTCTATTTTCTTCTATTATCTCCTGCACTCCCAAAAAGAAAAGGGGAAAAAGAAATGAAGGGGGAAAAAAGGAGAGAGAGAGAGAGAGAGAGAGAGAGAGAGAGAGAGAGAGAGTACAACATTTAAAAGAATCAAAGTCTTCTCAAGGAGATAAGCAAACCTTCTCTATGGTTGTGCCACAGTCACTTTTTAAAAGATTATCCTCATAGGACTTGGAAAAGAGATGTTAAATACAATTGAATATGGGGGGGAGGGTGAGAATATTTAGAATCATATTCATGGTTGAATCCATCCAGTGGCGTAGCTAAGGGGATGCAGGGGGTGACAATTGTTCCGGGCAACAAGCTTCGTTGGGGGCAACAAGCTGAGCCTGACACTCGTGGCCAAAATTGTGAAAACCTTGGTATGTACTCATAATACCATCGTGTTATATATCATTGGAAAGGTAATGTAATGCTGAATGTAGGGAAACAAACTGCGTTGGAATATCTGTATTCTGTCAAAAGGTATGGGCAATTAACCAGAAAACTTATTTATTTATTTACTTATTTATTTATTGAATAAATTAAATTTGATTTCACCATGGAAGCAGGGGGCTACAAACTCTTCTTTGACCCCAGGTAGCCAATGTCTTAGCTACACCACCAGCTGTGATGTCACTTCCGGGGCATCATTTTGCCCTCAGCATTAGGCTACCTTTTCATTGGCTACGCCACAGAGTCCATCTCTTTGTATTCTCATCCATAGTTAAAATAGTCATTGAATTCTAACTAGACGTGGGAGAAAACTGTTTGTGCGTGAGTGTTTGTAGATTTTGGTGTTTTCCAACCCTACCACTCCAAGCATTAAAGACCTTTATGAAGAAGAGGTGGACAGCATGTTCCTGGTGGCATATCTAGGGAAAATGGCATCCATGGCAAGCACTGAAATTACACCCCTGTCTAAACAGAGGGGGGGAGATCATGGGGTGAGAAGCCAGCCCTGTCCCACCAAGTGAATGTGTGCGCTCAGTAAAACCTTTTTTTAAAGATTTTTTTTAAGGTGAGGTCAGTTTCTGACTATGTTTTAGATAAGGATCTAAAGTCTGCATCTTGGGCAGTACTGCAACAAAAATTACTGTATGCCTTTTCCTACATTTGCGACGCCTGTTTCAGGTATATGGAAACCTCTTGATATTTTTCTGCTGGCGTTTACCTCTTTTTGGAGGTCCCCTGAAACTGCAAATACACACTATTGGTAGAATATGGGTAATTCCGCACTCAGCGCATCCTTTCAAATAGCGCCCTGGGCAAATGTCCCCACTTGCCAGACCCTAGATACACCACTGCATGCTCCCTATATTCCACAGGCTGTCTAGCTCCTATACTCTCTCTCTCTCTCTCTCTCTCTCTCTCTCTCTCTCTCTCTCTCATACACACACACGCACACACATTTTCCTTCCAGACTATTTTCCTGAAATATTTTCCTTCCAAACTATTTGTTGATTTTCCTGAAAAACAGAAATCTGCGTTTGGCATTTTTCACCAATCTGTACCTTCATGCTTCATGCTTCTCTGTTAGCAATGAGAAATGCCAGTGAGTTTCTTAAGCATCATTCCTGTGTGAGGGGGGGGGGGAGACATTCTGCCAATGAAAGCTATTTTATTCTGCCAATAACTCACAAAATGCTTATCACTGAGACAGCATAAAATGTTGAAAACAGCCAGGCACTGAAGATCTATGCAAATTGCAAATCATAATTTGATGGCTCAAGCTTTGCGGAGAATCCTTTAACTCATTCCCAAATGATTTCAGCCTTTGTTAGCTTTTAGCTTCACAAATATATATATTTAGTCTGGGGGGGAGCACAGTGAAGTAGCAAATATACAGTTTCTTAGAAGCCATTGCCCAGAAATGAATTAAGCAAAAAAGTCTCAACCTAGTAAGTATCTCACACCTCCTCTGTTTTCTCCACATCTTTACTAAGCAGAGAAAGTAGTGAGTGAACTGGGCTATGGCACACTCATTTGAAGGCAGAATCATCCAGTTTCCATAATCCATGCCCACCTCTTCACAGATTTGCAGGGGCAGGAAAATGGTACAGACCCATTCATTCACTACTTTATGTAAGTGGTTCCAAAAGTGTGCATTGCAACACCTTAGGGCATTGAGGCACCTTCAGAGAGGGCCACAGTTTGGCCCCTGGGACACCTCCAACGTGTTGTCCCAGGTACTGTCATACTGTGAGATTTGCAAGATGGTGGCACTCAGCTGAGGCTGTGGGTGTCGTGACCCACGTACATTTGGGAACCACTTCCCATGACTTTGGTGTGCAGCCTCCCTCCTCCACACAATGGTGTAGCTAATCTGGACTGGGGGGGTATTTTGCACTGAGGGGTGACCGTTCTTACCTTGTTTGCATGGCAAATGCTGCAAAATCAGCCCTTGTTGTCATACGGCTCTAAATGGAGTCATTTTCAGAAGTCAGTAAACTGGGGTGGAGGGACTGTACAGCCACAAGGGGGTGCCACACTGTTCCATGATGTCACCAGGCCCCAAAATCCATGGGGCCTGGCAACACAACTGCCTCCCCACACTTCTGTTTCAAATGAACAGAAGCAGTGCAGGGGGGGATAGAGACTAGAGGGCTGAGTTGAAATGAAGTGGGAGAGGAAAGAGAAGGGGAGGGGCACTATTTGGTGGTGCCCATATTTTGTGAGATTTTGGAACCGCATTCTTGGATATGAAGTCTTGCAAGATCCAAGATAGCAGTACCCCTCCCTCCCCTCCCTATGCATATCCCTATAGGATCCCTATAGGATGACCTATACCTGGTCATCCTCGCCCATTTGCTCACTCACTCACTTGCCTTACCCTCCTTATGCACTAGGGGGCAGGCATGTTAGTTGGCAACCTTCAGTCTCGAAAGACTCTGGTATCGCGCTCTGGATGGTGGTTCTGGCACAGCGTCTAGTGTGGCTGAAAAGGCCAATTCGGGAGTGACAATCCCTTCCACACTGGGAGCAAGTGCAGTCTGTCCCTGGTCTGTCTCCCTGGCTATGGGCCTTCCTTCTTTGCCTCTTAGCCTCAGACTGTTGGCCAAGTGTCTCTTCAAACTGGGAAAGGCCATGCTGCACAGCCTGCCTCCAAGCGGGCCGCTCAGAGGCCAGGGTTTCCCACCTGTTGAGGTCCACTCCTAAGGCCTTCAGATCCCTCTTGCAGATGTCCTTGTATCGCAGCTGTGGTCTACCTGTAGGGCGCTTTCCTTGCACGAGTTCTCCATAGAGGAGATCCTTTGGGATCCGGCCATCATCCATTCTCACGACATGACTGAGCCAATGCAGGCGTCTCTGTTTCAGCAGTGCATACATGCTAGGGAGGCACATAGCAATTCATAAATCAAGCATCTTGGATGTGGGGGACCATGAAGCATGGTGGGGGACCATGAAGCAATGGCACCCACTGAATGCCACTGAAGCTAGAGAAAGGGGTATTCAAAACCTCTCCGTCACCAAGAACATGGTGCAACTGGCAGTTATTCCCATGAAGACACAGAAATGGGCTGCAAACGACAGATGTCTGGAATTCAGCAGAGAGTCAGAGAATGGGCTGCATCTGGCAAAGGCCTCGAGCCAGGCTTAGCATCACACAGTGAACATTTGAGGAAGGAGGACTGTGTGTGCATGTTTAAGTGAAGGGGAGAAGCCGTGCTGGATCAGACCAAAGTCTGATCAAGCACAGGATCCTGTGCTGTGGTCACCTGGATACATCCAGGAAGTCCATAGGTAGGGAATGAAGGAGACTCCCTTTGGCCACTCTCCAATAATGCTTCTGGACTTGGATTCGGAAGGCTGTCACTTTTGGAGGGGACCATCTAACAATTGCGGACCTGGCCCCTGTGCCGCCTGGGGGCACAGGACCACAAAATGCCACTCCCCCAAAGAGACTTGCTGGTGTCACAGAGCCTCATGCGATGAAAACCAACAAAAACCTAAGTGCTATTTAACGGCCCTCCAGAGGCCTCAGAAGGCTTTCAGAGGGCCAGGGTATGCCCACGTGAGGCCTCCCTGGCACTCAGAAGGGCTCCGGAGGGCAAGAGGCTGTGGCAGCGGAGTGGTGGTGCCAACCTCACAGTTCTCACAGGCATGGCACTTTTTCCCTCCTGACTCTTCCAGGACTGCCAGCACCATCTAACACAGATGTGTTTTTGAATCAGACACTGGCCTCACCTTGGTTGCAGCCCTGAGAGTAGAGCAGAAGTAAAACACTATACACTGCCTTATTGATTTATCAATAAAGAACAGCACGTAGCTCACGAGAAACAGCAGCACTCATATAAAATACAGATTTTCATGCGTATTAATCTAAGGGCGCAACCCTAACTTGCACTGGAACAGGCAAGCCAGGAGGCTTGCGCTGTATCCAGCGCAGGATTGTGGCCAGAATTGGCTTAGCCAGAGGCAAGGGGACACTCTTCCCCTTACCCCTGGGTAAGGGCTGCTGGTCCCAATGGGTATCCTCGGACATGCGCCACCTCCTGAGGTGGCACAAGTCCGAGGAGAGTGGAGCGGCTTGAAGCTGCTCTGTTCTCCCCGGGGACGGGGGTTGGGATCCAGCATAACAGCCAGATCCCAGCCCCACCTCTGGCTCCCCATGTGTGCACCCCCAGGGCCGCCCATCGCCCTCCCTCCATCCACCCAGGAATGCCTCCCTCTCCCTGCTTCCCGACGCTCAGTCATCCAAGCCGATGCAAGGAGCTGGGAGGAAGCAGGGGCCTGCATCGGCCTCTGCAGGCTGGCGCTTCTGGGAGCACCGGCCTGGCTTCCTCCCACGGAGGCAAAAACATTCTTTACGGCACATTTGCGACCCTCCCAGGCCGGCCCCAGGGACTTGGGTCGGCCGAAGTCAAGGTTTGGATTTCCCCTTAACTCTGTATCTTTTGTTCAACTATCCCATGAACATTCCCATGGGCACAGCATTGAATGTGATCCATTATAATCAGAAAGTTCTCTCTCTCTGTGGATTGCGTCTCCTTCCGCTTTCTGTTGAAGCCGGTATCTCTGAATGATGAAATCATTCTTAGGTATCTTTTCTCTCGTTCTTCTGCACGGGGAAACTGGACCCTTGCAAACGGCAGCCTCTCCAGGAACTAGCCAACCAAATATAGCTTGAAGTAACAATAGCTGGCCATGGGGAATACAACTTGGCAACCCCACGTGGTAACAAATTGCCACAGCAACTGCTTGGGACTTGACGCCACCAGGCCTCTGTGCATAGAACTCCCACTGGTGTCAGCAGGAGTTCAACACGCACAAGAAAAAAAGAATGATAGGCTTGCCGTCTGGTTGGAGTGAACCTGCAGACAGAATCGCCTGCTACAGTTTTTATCTCCTGTCATTTGCTCTCTTTCTTCTTCAAAGACCCCAAGCTTTCTTGATGAGACATTGTTAGGTTCCGTTCCCCCCCCCCCATGTTTCATTTTCAGAATGTGTCTATTCACAAGGCAAGAATTTTGCAAAATAACTTTATTTTATGTAAGTCTGGATACGTATGAAGCATTAATTTCTTGCAGCATTGCTTAAAACAAGAAGACAGACCCCTGCCCCAACAAGTTTACAATTTACATTGTCAAAGTGGAATAACAGACAACAAAAACCCTGCTCATGTGCTCATCCACGAATGTATGGATACAATGAATACAGAATGTTACGTAGAAATGAATGCAGAATAAATGGAGAAATGAATACATAAATGAATACATTTGTGGGAGGGATGCAGTTGTGGTTGCTAATCCTGCCCCCCCGCTACACCAGTTCAATCTTTACATATGCAACCTATACAGGTTTGCATCGCTTAGTGCCATTCCGACCAGCGACAGCCTGCATATACGATGGTACGTTGTTGGTTTACTGTACAATAGTTGAAACTCCTTACTTTGGTGGTGTCATTAGGAAGCCCTTCTACTTCTACTAGAAGAATTCTTCTCAGCTCTTCTGAATCTGAGGCCTCCATTGGCCTCGGAATGGTCCGCAGAAGCCTCCGGAAGTTGCTTCTGGTTCTTGGAAATCTACTTCTGTTTTGCTTCTGAAAACCAAAGTAGCTTCCAGGTGCTTCTGTGGGCCACACTGATGGAGGCCCAGCCTGGCACAACTGGAAGAGACCTCTGGGGCCTCCTAATGACAACACAACACAACACCACCAACACAACAACGGGGTTCAGAGAACGTATCCCCATTGTTAAGTGACTCACACTTGTACCAGTTTAGGGCCTCTACCCAAAGTTGGAAACCATGCATACACTCAGCAGATGAGATCCTGGTTCCCAGGTGAATATGTGAGTAGGACGACGGGGTGGGATGGATTTGAGTTTTAAAGTGTTCACATTTCAAAAAAAGACATTGCAGTCTCCATCTGAGTAGGGTTCCTTATTCTTCAACAGCTGTCAAAGAGTTAACTTGGTCGGTTTGACTGAGATGGATGGTCCTGCAAAGTCCTGCTTTGGAGTTGTGGAATCAAGCGCATAAAATACTGACAGCTGAAACACATTCAACATAATTGCTTCTTGAGCCATCCTGCTTCTCAAGTGCGTGCGGTGGACTGAGCAGGTGGTTAGCTAATCATTGTTAAATAACACCAAGTTATTTTGTGCATGTTAAATGCATTCCTTTCCCCAGTCACCGGAGTCGTGCTAACTTTCTCTATCATAACCCCATCACTGTTCCTTAGACCTTAGGAGGTAAGTGTTTGACTCTTGACAATGGAACATATAGCAGGCAGAACGTTTGAAGGATTTCTGTTCATGCGCTGAATTAATTAGTACAGTGGTTCCAAACTTAATTGGATCATGACTCCCCTGCAGCCTTCCTGGCTCTTGCAAGATTTGGGTGCCACCATCTTTATTCTTACGGGGTTTTGTGGAATCCAAGATGGCAGTACACAGTTAGGACTGGGGGAATGTGGACATCCCGTGGTGCCCCTGTGAGTGTGCCGTGACACCCTAAGGCAGTGGTTCCCAAACTGTGAGCTGTGGCTCCCCGGGGAGTCATGGAAATCAGCCAGGGGAGCCGTGAAATCCTTGCAAAAAATCTGGCGACCTTGACAATGTATAGGATTGTAGCCCTAGGACCTGGGCAAAGTTAACCCTTCCTAACTGGACAAAGAGGCACCGCTCAAAGCGGTGTCCTCTTATAATTAGCAGGAAGCACTCACCGGCACTGAGAGGAAGTGAGCTGAAAAGAACATGACACTAAGCTCTTTGAATTTATTGTAAGCATCACATTATTTTCAGCCCTCTGGCTGTGAGTGCTTCCTGCCTCCGTTCCTGCAAACACAAGTGATTTGTGCAATGGGGTCACAATGGGGCAATTTTTGAACTTTTTTGTAGGGTTCCCTTTTAGCCGTGGTTTCGGTATCCATGGGGTGGAACTTCCACATGCCCACCTTTGGGGACTCCGGGCTGCACCAACCTCAGCAAGCTGTCAGCAGGGGCTTGTCATGGGCGGGGAAAGGGAGAGAGGGGGTAGATCCGGTGACAGTGACTTGAGCAGGATGCTATTCCCTCTTTCCTAGTCAGTCTTGTCTCCGCTCCTTTGATTTACACCATCCGGCACTGGTCCAAGGAGACCCAAGGCAGCCAGGTGGCCTATCCAGGTTCAATTCCCAGCATCTCTAGGTCCTGTGTGAAGCCCTGGAGAGGGACTGCCAGTCAGTGCTGACAATACATGGAGCATTGGTCTGATTCAATATAAGGCAGCTCCCATGTTTCTGTTTGCTAGTGTTCAATTTTAGTTAACAATGGCTTGATGTTCCTTGGTGATCAGACCAGCCTGTCAAGGGCAAGGTGACCAGATGTCCACTTTTTCCGGGACATGTCCTCTTTTTCAGCCTCGTATCCTGGAAAAGAACTTAAATGTCCTCCCTTTCCCTGTGAGTGGGCCCCTGCGGCCAGCACATAGCCTTCTTCTAATTAATAAATTATATGTTATAAATGACATAATTTTAAATTTAATAATAAGTAAAATAGTGTTTAAATTAACCACATGAAGTAAATAAATGGATGCTTTTAGCTTTTATGTTGTCATGTCCTACATTTTATTTATTTATTTATTTAGGGTGCGCGCTTAACCAGGTCTACTCAGAAGTAAGTCCTATTTTGTTCAATGGGGCTTACTGTCAGAAAAGTGTGGTTAGGATTTTTTTATTCCTTTTTATTTATTTATTTATTTATTGCAAACCCAATCCTGTGGTCTGTGATGCGCCTCCGCGACCGCTGGGCTGCGGAACGGGGAATGGGGCGGGGACAGGAGCGTTCCAGGGGGCGGGGAGGCCAGTGTGAGGCAGGGAGGGGGTGGGGAGGCCTGCGTGACATGGGAAGGGGTGTGTGCCAGAGGCATGCCTGGGGGTGGGCAGGAGGAGGATCTGAGGAGCTCTGCTCCGCAGGATCCTAGGCGCTCGTGAAGGCTGCGTGTCTTACACGTGCGCCTTTACTTTAGCAGTGCCCTTTGGGCATTGCTAAAGAGAATAACCCCATTGTGGGGCTGCCTCCCTTACCTGAGAGGAAGGGGACGAACGTCCCCTACTCCCGAGGTGCCTCCTGCGGTAGTGCGGGAGACGCTGGATTCTGCGGCAGCCCTCATGGTGCAGCCAAGCGGGGGCGCCCTGGGCAGCTCAGGATTGGGCTGCTCATTAGGATTGGGCTGTTATTTATTTATTTTCTACATTTTGGAGTGCCTTGTAGTTTTGTAGTTACGACACTGGTCGCCCTGGTCAAGGGTGAACTCACAGAACTGCTTTGGAGATGCTTAGCCAGCAGAAGGCACCTAGCAGTTATTTGGCAAGGGCTGCCGTGTGAACAGTGCTCAAGTTCTAACTGTGCTCCGTGCCAGTCTGGTTTTACGTATGGCAGTGTCGGGAAAAGTATTTTCTCATGGGCCTGAACGCCAGCAGGTGCGCGCATACACTCGGAGACAGAGTTTGTGGTTTCAGGAGAACTTTCCCCGAAGGCGGTTTCCATCCGTACCTTTTTCAAACATTGCAGTGTCCTCATTCCTAGACTGGTGAGTCAATGAGCAAAATGAAGCATTTTTCCCCATGTATTATTAAATAAGCTGCAGTTGGCAAGCAAATGCTGCTTCCAAGTACTGAATTAGCCTCTCTTAAATACAAAGAGGATATTTCCCACAAGCTGCGGAGGGCAAAATTCACGAGACAAATATGCTCTCTGTCTATCACTGCCTCATGTCAAATACATCACAATCCATTTGACGCTCATTCAGAGGCATCGCTAGGGATGCCACAATTATTCAGTTGTGTGAGTGCCATCAAGTTGGCCACTGGTGTTGTTGTTGTTTTTTTTTTTTGTTGTTGGTTACTGATTTGTTGGGTGACCTGTTCTGATCTATATTAAAATAAATAAATAAATAAAGTTGGAGGGGGGTGTACACCAACCCTAGTAATGCTTCAGCATTGAGGTTGTGCATATGATGTTGTAATTTATTCTGTATGGTCAGAAGGCGGTCCCTCATGGGGGTGACACAATAAGCAAGTGCACTGGGTGACACAAGCCCTAGTGAAAAGCGTTTACTATAGACTTTATATCTCTTTAAGGTAGAATGGAAAGCAATCTAAAAGTGCACTTTAAGAGTGCGGGTGAGTTAATAGATCCAATTGATCTAAGCATATTTTAATACAAAACTGCATGCACATAAGCCTACAGATAAACGAACAAAATGTGTAGATTCCCTTTGAAAAGTAAGTAGGCAACCTTCAGTCTCAAAAGACTATGGTATCGCGCTCTGAATGGTGGTTCTGGAACATCGTCTAGTGTGGCTGAAAAGGCCAATTCGGGAGTGACAATCCCTTCCACACTGGGAGCAAGTGCAGTGTGTCCCTGGTCTGTTCACTGGCTATGGGCCTTCCTTCTTTGCCTCTTTGCCTCAGTCTGTTGGCCAAGTGTCTCTTCAAACTGGGAAAGGCCATGCTGCACAGCCTGCCTCCAAGCGGGCCGCTCAGAGGCCAGAGTTTCCCACCTGTTGAGGTCCACTCCTAAGGCCTTCAGATCCCTCTTGCAGATGTCCTTGTATCGCAGCTGTGGTCTACCTGTAGGGCGCTTTCCTTGCACGAGTTCTCCACAGAGGAGATCCTTTGGGATCTGGCCATCATCCATTCTCACGACATGACCGAGCCAACGCAGGCGTCTCTGTTTCAGCAGTGAATACATGCTAGGGATTCCAGCACGTTCCAGGACTGTGTTGTTTGGAACTTTGTCCTGCCAGGTGATGCCGAGAATGTGTCAGAGGCAGCGCATGTGGAAAGCGTTCAGTTTCCTCTCCTGTTATGAGCGAAGAGTCCATGACTCACTGCAGTACAGAAGTGTACTCAGGACGCAAGCTGGGAAAAGTAAATAGTTACAAAACCACTTGTTTTAGGCTACAATCCTATCCACACTTTCCTGGGAACAAGCCCTATTGACTATAGTCGGACAGACTTCTGAGTAGACATGCATCCGATTGGGCTCTCAGTGACTGTGAAATGATTTAGCAAAAATATTATTTTGTTTGTTGGTTTAGGAAAAAAAATGTCCATTGCAGTGTGTTGTGTGTATTTGACAAGACTAGAGTAGATTACCCTAGAGCAGGGAGAGATGACCCTTAGGCGCAGGGCCCAGTTGGGAGCAATTGGTTCAATTGGCTTAGAGCCAGCCCTGGTCATCAGTGAGAGGCTTATCATCAACCAAATATTTACTTAAGTGAATACTTTTGAGGTAATGCTAATTGACATCATCAGAAACAGTTCCTAAAAATCCACATCAGGTTCTTTTTCAGCCTGGACCATGAGGCAGCTCTCATCTAACACAAGTGCACGTTTCGTTCCAAGGCATCCATGTTCAGCTGCGAGACAAAAGTGCAATTCTTTGCCCGTCGATGGATACAAAGATTGTTGGCACTGTGCGGTCCGAGCCAGCAGCTTTCCCCTCTCAGTCCTTTTCATTCTGCTCTTGTGGCACAGCCCGAAGGGAGACAAAGCAGGGTTTGTTAACAGCTGGCAGTGAAAAGCGATTTTTTTTTTCCCCATGCAATTCTGCTTTAACTATCTACACACCCTAGCTTGTGGCAAAATAAAAAGGCCAGGTCACTTCACAAACTAGGGCAAGGACGCCGGGAAGATTGTGGCGGTAACCCAAGCTATATTAAAATAAGAAATTCTGCCGCTCCACTTAAAAAGCAATTGGGAAAAAGGCTGACCTGACTTTCTCCTTTGTCACGCAATCTTAGGAGCTATAAACAGTGTACCTTTCACTGCTTACACTGGTGTACCTTGTGCGGTCAGTGGGGGCAAATGCCCCAGGGCACCACCCAGGGGTCAGCACTATGACACCATCCTGCTACTCATTTTTTTTAAACAGGCCTTTCCAGATCTTTCCAAGGCTTTTGGAGGGCCGGGGAGGCTGCCCACAGAAGACCATAAAAGGCTTCTGAGGCCTCTGGAGGGTCTTCTGATGCCTCCGGAAGGCCTTCTGGGGGAGGGGAGAAGGCTGAAGGTGCACCTAATCGGTGTGGGGCAGCATGCAGAGTGGCATTTTTGATCCTAGCCCCGGGCAGCACATGAGCCAGGACTGCAATTGATTGTTTCTGTGTGTGAAATAAGAATATGTTGACCAGGTGTAGGCACAACACAAAAATATAATTTGCTTAACTAAAATGCAGGCCAGTTCAGACTTTATCTGCCAGCCCTTCATGCACTTGCACATGCCCCTCATGATTGATAGTGCTGGCACAGAGACTACCATGACTTTAGCCGCAAAGAAACCTATGGATTGGATTGGACTAAATGTGTATTTGTAAATCCTACAGGGTTGAGACTCATGCAACTCATGGACTTTCTTGGGAGTAAGCCCTGTTGAATACAGGGTTGTATGCATAGGGTTGAGTTAGCATGAGTTCTGAGTTGGCATGCATAGGCTTGTGTGTCACAATGGTGTCGCTAGGGAGGTGCAGACCACACCGGGTGACATACACGGGGGGGGGGAGTGACACCACTACTTGCCAAAAATTTTTAAATCTTGGTATTTTTGAATAATACCATCATGTTGTATATCAATCAAAGCATAATTTCATGCAGAATTCAGTTAAACAACCTGTGTTGAAATATCTCTTCTATCAAAAGGTTAGTTGTTGTTGGCAACTTTCAGTCTCGAAAGACTATGGTATCGCACTCTGAATGGTGGTTCTGGAACAGCATCTAGTGTGGCTGAAAAGGCCGATTCGGAAGTGACAATCCCTTCCACACCGGGAGCAAGTGCAGTGTGTCCCTGGTCTGTCTCCCTGGCTGTGGGCCTTCCTTCTTTGCCTCTTTGCCTCAGACTGTTGGCCAAGTGTCTCTTCAAACTGGGAAAGGCCATGCTGCACAGCCTGCCTCCAAGCGGGCCGCTCAGAGGCCAGGGTTTCCCACCTGTTGAGGTCCACTCCTAAGGCCTTCAGATCCCTCTTGCAGATGTCCTTGTATCGCAGCTGTGGTCTACCTGTAGGGTGCTTTCCTTGCACGAGTTCTCCATAGAGGAGATCCTTTGGGATCCGGCCATCATCCATTCTCACGACATGACCGAGCCAACGCAGGCGTCTCTGTTTCAGCAGTGCATACATGCTAGGGATTCCGGCACGTTCCAGGACTGTGTTGTTAGGAACTTTGTCCTGCCAGGTGATGCCGAGGATGTGTCGGAGGCAGCGCATGTGGAAAGTGCTCAGTTTCCTCTTCTGTTGTGAGCGAAGAGTCCATGACTCGCTGCAGTACAGAAGTGTACTCAGGACGAAAGCTCTGTAGACCTGGATCTTGGCATGTTCCGTCAGCTTCTTGTTGGACCAGACTCTCCTTGTCAGTCTGGAAAACGTGGTAGCTGCTTTACCGATGCGCTTGTTTAGCTCGGTATCAAGAGAAAGAGTGTCGGAGATCGTTGAGCTAAGGTACACAAAGTCATGGACAACCTCCAGTTCATGCGCAGAGATTGTAATGCAGGGAGGTGAGTCCACATCCTGAACCAAATCAAAAGGTTCAAACCACATCCTGAACCAAATCAAAAGATTCAAAAGGTTCCTGAACCTGAATCAAAAGGTATAGCCAAAAAAAACCAGTGGGGCAGAGCAATGGTACATCACTACATTCACTGCCTGGGGCATTGCCCCACCCCCTGCATGGGAGAAGGTACATCATAGGGGTGACACGCGGGCCTCCCACACCAGGTGATGCAAACCCTAGTGACACCGTTTGTGTGTCATTGAATGTGTGGCAAGGAGATGTACCTCTCTCTCCCTTGCCTCTCTCTTGTTCTTTTAATCTGATTGGAATCGGGGGGGGGGGGAGGCAAGCCCCCAACTTTCTTTTCAAAACAACTGAGAATGAGCAAGAGGAGGAAGACAACAGCGGCAGCAAAACGTAAAGAAAAAGCCGTTTTTGCCCCATTCCTGGACACAGGGATGTGTATGAACAGACAGACCATGAAGTGGATATAAGGAGCTCGATTGACACACATGCAATTATCTTGCCAAGAATTTAATAGGTGTTCTCAACTGCCAGATCCCAGAAAGGTGGCTTCCTTTGGTTCGAAGCCAGCTAGGACGGGGCTCTTAATTTACATGATTTGTAATGGTTGATTGTGTTCCGTAATTAGCAGACCAATGCCAGCTGTCAGGGACATGTTAAAAAAAAATGGCTATGTAGTATTCCAGTTCTCATATTAAAACGACGGGACGGATGGACTAATTTTTAATTTTTTTTAAGAAATCAATATTACAAAACAGAGGTAGGAGCATATGAGTCAAATATGAACATAAGAAGAGCCCCTCTGGATCCGGCCAAAGGCCCATCTAGTTCAGCTTTCTGGATCTCACAGTGGCCACCAGGGACCATAAAAGACAACAAGACACCTGAATCCTGTTGCCACTCCCTTGCACGTGGCATTCTGAGATAGCTGACTTCTGAAACCAGGAGGTTGCATATATCCATCATGGCTCGAAGCCTGCAATGGATTTTTCTTCCAGAAATCTGTCCAATCCCCTTTTACAGGCATCTAGGCCAGATGCCATCACCACATCCTGTGGCAAGGAATTCCACAGATGAAACACACACTGGGCAAAGAAATATTTTTATTTTTGTCTGTTCTAACTCTCCTAGGAAATAGGAGTAGGTCAGGATGGTAGCAATAAATCCAGTAGAATTGTACTGATTGATGCCACATTGAAGTTAGTATAGATAAGTCTTGAAGGTATTTGAGTGTTTTTTTTTTGGTCAACTATAGGAGGCTTTCATTGCCTAAGATTCCAGAGGATGCCACCATTGGAGGTGCTCTGAGAATTTTGTACACAGAGTTGTGTTTGTATAGAGGTGGAGTCCTGAAGGATTCGGTTTGCTCTCTCTTGCTTGACCTTTACATGCAACTGTCCAAAATGAGTGATGATCCCTCATTTGTGCTGAAATTCCCTGTTGGTCAATAGAGCAAAAAGTCTGAGTTCCTCTTTGCAAAGGAGGGGATATGGCAATTATTCAGTAAGTTGCCCCTTTGCCCTGTAACAGCTGCCAAACTTAAGCCAAGTGTGTTAAAATTCATGTGATGGATTGTCCTGCAGGTCGGCAGGAAAAACAAATACAGGCACAATATAAAGGGATAGTTCCAAGACCCATTTGGACACCATCAATAAGAACTTGGACTAGTTATTCTGCTTTTTCTCATAGTTCCACCTACCCGTACTGTCACTAAAAGACAGATTGAAAACATGGAAAGATAACTGCCCACCTTTATTTCTCAAAGGACGGAGGGTCTTTTTACTCTTTAGGAGTCCGAACCTGAGCTCTTTACCACCGGTGGTACTCATATACTGCTAACTCTGGGTATCACAAATGTGCCGTAAAGTTTGTTTGCCATACCTGGAGAACGAGGAGTTCCAGTTGATGTCGGACCTTGGTGCCAAGAAGACGTCACCAAGGAGCAACCGGTGGTAACACTGCTGCTAAATGGTGAAGCTTCTCAGGGCAGGAGGGGTGGTGGGGAGGGGGAGGAACTGGGTGGGGAGGGCAAGGGGAGGGGAGGATCAGACCTGGGAGGTGGTGGAGATGACGGCAGAGTCTGTTGCTATAACCTGTGCTCTCTCCCTGGCAGGGGAGCCCTACATGGGTCTCCTCAGTGTGTCCACACAATAGCAGGCACAGAGCCAGGGATACCCAAGGGAGCTACAGTGGCATTACTGGGGGTAAGGGAGCTAACACTCCGTTACCACAAGGAGACTCTGGTACCCAGAGGGTACAGCAGTGGCCATTTTGGCAATGCGGTTCTTTTGGACACCAAGGAGCTTAGAATTGGGTTGCCCATCAGTAGCCTATAGAAGACAATTTCTTCTGGATCAATTTTTGGATATCTGGAAACCTTTTTAAAATATTTATCTACAAATCTTTTAAAATTATTGTGTATGAAGGGTTTCTATGCCCATTTCACTGAACATATTTTTCTTTTTGTGTTTTCAGCCTCTTCTAATTTTCTTTGTTTTCCCCTTTTTTTCCTTTATGTTTTGCACATATAAAAGTATGATATACAATTTCATTATTTTGTTATTCATCAAATAAAAAGGGGAAAAAATGGTTCCATCTCCCCAGAAACCCCTCACCGCATGGCAGTAAGTAGTGGCTTCTTGCCAGAGCTCTAGAAAGTACTCTGAATTAGCACATGAAAGCCTTACTAGATCAGACCAAGGGTCAACCAAGCATAGCATTTTGTTTTGCGGACCAGAGAGAAATTTCCAAGAAGCCCGGGAGCATGACATAAAGGCAACATGCTTCCCCTGCTGTCAGCCCACTCCCCACTGTTGCCCTTCCCCCCCCATTACAGCAACTGGTATTACGACAAATGCTGCTTCAGAACTACAATCTCCAAATAGCAATTCAGCTTCCAGAAGTGCTGAGCACCTGTTTCTCACTCGTAATTTGACACACCGGATCTATAGGGAGAAAGTCTTGAAATCAGCAAGGTCATGAGCACATTTCTGCAAGCGAAAAAAAACCTCCCTGATTCTCTAGTGTGAGTCACAGGGCTGTTTGTATGCTCCTGAGAATATGTATGGACTCTCAAGCCCATCATGCGCCTGCGAGTTTTTTGTCATGTGAGGTTCCCTCCCCCCCCCCCCAAAAAAAAACAGCCCCACTTATGTTGCTGGCTCATTGGAAGGCTGCTTTCATAAGAACATAAGAACAGCCCCACTGGATCAGGCCACAGGCCCATCTAGTCCAGCTTCCTGTATCTCACAGCAGCCCACCGAATGCCCCAAGGAGCACACCAGATAACAAGAGACCTGCAAGGCTTCCTGGGAATTGTAGTTAAGAACCTAAGAACAGCCCCACTGGATCAGGCCACAGGCCCATCTAGTCCAGCTTCCTGTATCTCACAGCGGCCCACCAAATGCCCCAGGGAGCACACCAGATAACAAGAGACCAGCAAGGCTTCCTGGGAATTGTAGTTAAGAACCTAAGAACAACCCCACTGGATCAGGCCACAGGCCCATCTAGTCCAGCTTCCTGTATCTCACAGCGGCCCACCAAATGCCCCAGGGAGCACACTAGATAACAAGAGACCAGCAAGGCTTCCTGGGAATTGTAGTTAAGAACCTAAGAACAACCCCACTGGATCAGGCCACAGGCCCATCTAGTCCAGCTTCCTGTATCTCACAGCGGCCCACCAAATGCCCCAGGGAGCACACTAGATCAGGGGTGCTCAAACTTTCAACTTTAGGGATGTTGGACCTTTAACAAACGTATAGAAGAGAGAATTTCAGCAGGTGCAACTTGTCATCCCACAGATGACAAGCTGCACCTGCTGAAATTCTCTCTTCTATACACTTGTTAAAGGTCCAGCATCCCTAAAGTTGAAAGTTTGAGCACCCCTGCACTAGATAACAAGAGACCAGCAAGGCTTCCTGGGAATTGTAGTTAAGAACATAAGAACAACCCCACTGGATCAGGCCACAGGCCCATCTAGTCCAGCTTCCTGTATCTCACAGCGGCCCACCAAATGCCCCAGGGAGCACACCAGATAACAAGAGACCTGCAAGGCTTCCTGGGAATTGTAGTTAAGAACCTAAGAACAGCCCCACTGGATCAGGCCACAGGCCCATCTAGTCCAGCTTCCTGTATCTCACAGCGGCCCACCAAATGCCCCAGGGAGCACACCAGATAACAAGAGACCAGCAAGGCTTCCTGGGAATTGTAGTTAAGAACCTAAGAACAACCCCACTGGATCAGGCCACAGGCCCATCTAGTCCAGCTTCCTGTATCTCACAGCGGCCCACCAAATGCCCCAGGGAGCACACTAGATAACAAGAGACCAGCAAGGCTTCCTGGGAATTGTAGTTAAGAACCTAAGAACAACCCCACTGGATCAGGCCACAGGCCCATCTAGTCCAGCTTCCTGTATCTCACAGCGGCCCACCAAATGCCCCAGGGAGCACACTAGATCAGGGGTGCTCAAACTTTCAACTTTAGGGATGTTGGACCTTTAACAAACGTATAGAAGAGAGAATTTCAGCAGGTGCAACTTGTCATCCCACAGATGACAAGCTGCACCTGCTGAAATTCTCTCTTCTATACACTTGTTAAAGGTCCAGCATCCCTAAAGTTGAAAGTTTGAGCACCCCTGCACTAGATAACAAGAGACCAGCAAGGCTTCCTGGGAATTGTAGTTAAGAACATAAGAACAACCCCACTGGATCAGGCCACAGGCCCATCTAGTCCAGCTTCCTGTATCTCACAGCGGCCCACCAAATGCCCCAGGGAGCACACCAGATAACAAGAGACCTGCAAGGCTTCCTGGGAATTGTAGTTAAGAACATAAGAACAGCCCCACTGGATCAGGCCATAGGCCCATCTAGTCCAGCTTCCTGTATCTCACAGCAGCCCACCAAATGCCCCAGGGAGCACACCAGATAACAAGAGACCTGCATCCTGGTGCCCTCCCTTGCATCTGGCATTCTGGCAGTCCATTTCTAAAATCCAGAGGTTGCACATACACATCATGGCCTGTACCCCGTAATGGATTTTTCCTCCAGAAACTTGTCCAATCCCCTTTTAAAGGCGTCCAGGCCAGATGCCATCACCACATCCTGTGGCAAGGAGTTCCGCAGACCAACCACATGCTGAGTAAAGAAATATTTTCTTTTGTCTGTCCTAACTCTCCCAACACTCAATTTTAGTGGATGTCCCCTGGTTCTGGTGTTATGCGAGAGTGTAAAGAGCATCTCTCTATCCACTCTGTCCATCCCCTGCATAAATTTGTATGTCTCAATCATGTCCCCCCTCAGGCGCGTCATCATTTCTAATGTTAATACATTAGAACCTACATGAAACACGGTTGGAAGTGAGAAGTTCCAGCATAGCAACTTTTTTCCACAAATTGGTTTCTGGGATGCAGAATCCTACTGTTGGTTTGAAAGGGGGAAAAATGCCTCCACAACAGCTACATAGTTGAAGAGGCCATCGCTCAGTGATAAAGTACATGCTTCATGCAGAAGGTTGCAGTGACAATCCTTGATATTTCCAATAGGGTTGGAGGAAGACCCTGCAGCAGTGGTTTCCAACGAGTGTGCCATGGTCCACAGGCGTGCAATGGGAGTTTGGTGGATTTATTTATGTATTGAATAAACATCATTTATTAATAGGGCCCTCGAGGGAGGTGAACCCCCCACCAGCAGGATGATGTGCCTTGGCAATTGTCAAAAGACTGATGGTGTGCATTGACAATTCTAGTGCCTGGTCACTGTACTGTGAGATGAAAAGGGTTGAAAATAGCTGCCCTGACAAGTCCCAGGAGATGCAGTGGGTCAACTTTGACTAGTGCCAGCGGTAACACTTGCAAAATTTAGCATTGATCCATGCAGATGGATCAGGTCAAGGAAGGACATTTGGATACCAACCTCCTCACAGACCCAATCCGACCATCCCCTACCCCATGGCCACCCTGTTCCACCCTCCCCTCCCCTGTTCAATCTCTGCCCTCCCCTGCCCCTGCATTGGACTTACCTGCTTTGTCCAGCCTCCCAACGACCACCAGCCACCAGTGGAAAGTCTCTGGCCTTACTGCCAGCACACCTGGGCCTTGTGCGGTCGCAAAACACTTTACAGCACTTTTGCAACAGCGCATGCCGGCAGATCACGTGTTTCATCAGCGCAAGCTTTGGTTCAGATTGGGCCATAAATCAAGATTATTACCAGTAAGGAAAAAAAAAATCGGGACATTCCTTCCTCTTCTCTAAAGGTTTTCTTCTTTACTTAAAAAAAAAATTCCCATGTATAATGCCTACAGAGTGCGTTTGTAGAAAGTTGCCATCGGCATTCTGAGTTCTTATTAAGCATCAAGATGTAAAGTTATAATTGCCTGCCAGCTCTTCATGGACACTTGGGTTGGAGACAATACAAAAACTTGCAGGCAGCGCTTTCTCAAGCACACGCCTCTTGCATAAGATGAGAGGCGATGAGTCAGTGGCCTCAGGGGGTAGAGAAAGTTGGCAAGAACATTGGTATTGGCCAATGTGGCTGATTCAGAAGATTTGCAAAACTGTTCCCACATTGACTAGATTTGGACAGCACCAGACTGAGCAAGGATCATAGAATCCTAGAGTTGGGAGGTACCTAAAAGGTCATCCAGTCCAACCCCAATGACCCTATTGCCTCACCTATTGCCTTACCATCATCCACTTTGTATTTAACACTAAGAATTTCCTCATTTTGCTGTCAGGGTCAAAGCGTGATCACGAGAATGTAAGGACATCGGGTTCCTGCTTGGACGCTCCCAGCCCATTAAATCCTCTCTCTGCCATCCACAGCCAGCAATTACGGAGCCATGCTTCACCACCCAATTAATATTCATTTGCCCCCATCAGCATCTCGCAAACATCAATGAGATGTTGTTGTCCCTGGTTTGCAATTACAGCATGACAATGACGTGGAAGGAACAATGGCCGGCAGGGATTGAGGAGAAGCGTTGGTCTGCAAAAGAAACACTTTGACCCAAAGGAGCTGTACTGTAAATATGAATGACTGATAACAGAAAGGTCACGTGAGCGTGACTAACAACAGAGTGTATTGTGGCTTGTTCAGTCATCCCGTCTTGCAGGAAAGATACTAAGGGCCAAAAGGAAAAGACATAAAGGGGGCAGGGCAATGTGTCATCCAGGCCTCTCACATCCACAACTTTATGGCTTCTTTCAGTGAAGCGACTGTCAGTGCTTTGTAACTTTTAACAAATATTTACAAGATCAACCACAATTTGTTCTTCCATACAAGTTGTGCAGGAGTTTTGTTCAGGCTTCCATCAGTCAGAAGACTCCCTATGATATCCTAAAGATTTCAAGCAGCAACCGGTTCCTTTAGATCAGGGGTGCTCACACTTTTTTGGCTCAAGAGCTACTTTGAAACCCAGCAAGGCCCGGAGATCTACCAGGGGGGAAGGAAGCATCTGACAGACACCCCCTTTAATGTATGGAGCCCCTGCTGGAGTCTAGTCAGTTTCGTCAGTTTTGTTGCTGCATGCCTGAAGAGCAGCTAAAGTGTCAGTTTCAGTGTCAGTTTAGCTAAATATGTCAGTTTCGTCTAGTCACTAGATGAAACTGACATATTAACAGTTTGGAGAGACAGGGCTCCGTGATCTACTCATTTTGCCTCGCGATCTACCAGTAGATCGCGATCCACCTATTGAGCACCCCTGCTTTAGATCTTCCCCAGATCTCAGGAAGTCTTCTAAGGCCTTAAAACGTCACTTCTGCTTTTCCCTGAAAAAATGGACCATTTAAGACCTCCTGGAAGGGTCCTACTTACTCTCCAGTTACCGTTGCAGCAAGGGCAACAGTAGTTGTGTCAGCAGAGTTCCACAGGGTCACCTTGGGTCCTGCAACTTGGACGCAGAAGAGCTAATGGCCATGACACGGGAAGATGTGTTGCTATCCCTCAACCTTGTGGCAGAGCTGCAGGGATGTAACGAGACAGTGGGATGCTGTGTCGAGCCACTCTCAGCTGCCAGTCTGGCCTGAAGGTGGACCACACAGGGGCCAGGGGAGGGCTGGGAAATGGGGCTGCTTCTCCCAGCACATTGGGGTCACTAGGGGGTGCAGGCCATACCGGGCGACGCACACAGGGGAGATGACACCACTACTTGTCAAAATTTTTAAAATCTTGGTGGCAGCAACTGCACATGCCTGATCTCGGAAGCTAAGCAGGGTCAGGCCTGGTTAGTACTTGGATGGGAGACCGCCTGGGAATACAGGGTGCTGTAGGCTTATACCATAGTCCTTTGAGACCAAAGGTTGCCAACCGTTTTTAAAATCTTGGTGTTTCCGAATATACCATCATGTTCTATATCAGTGTGTAAATTCATGAAAAATGCGATGAAACAAAGCCCGTTGAAATATCTCTATCCTATCAAAAGTGATAGCCAAAAAACCAGATGGCACGTCACCATGCCCACTTCCTGGGGCTTTGCCCTGCCCACTGCATGGGAGAAGGTCTATCATAGGGGTGGCGCACTGGCCTCCTGTACAGGAAGATGCAAACCCTAGTGACACCGCTGGAAAAGAGATCTGCAAGAGGAAGCCAGGGGCAGCCCTGAGGAGGGAGGGTGTTCTGCCAGTGCCAAGGAGTGAGTGGGATAGCTTTTGGAACCTGATGAGACGCTGGAGGTCCATTAGAGCCAGGCCCATGATGAAAGCAAGGCGGACCCTCTCAGAACAAGGAGAGGCAGTTGCTGAGGCCAGGATGCCTTGAGCTAGGGTGCCCAGGAAATTGCATCTTTAGAGAGGCAAGCCTTAACGCCTGGAGGAAGAGGAGGAAGGATAACCCTTTCCTTGCTGCAATTCTGGGGCTTCAGCTGGCTGTGGGCCTTTTGTCTTTGGAGTCAGGCAGAGGTGGCTCGAGATCATCCTGATATGGGAAGGAGGGGAAGAACCTCCCCACCCACATCACCCTCTCACCTTTAAGGTAAGATGAAACAGTGTTTGACGAAGCATGCGAATATATGAACTGTGCCTGATACCTAGAAAACAACTGCGCACCATCTTGCGCACAGCTTGTGATTCCCCTTTGAAGCCATTAGTTAAATTCTTTGCGTTTCCAAGAAATCTGGTTTTAATAAGTGAGCTGATTTTTTTTTTTTTTTTGCCCCAGTGGATTGATAACACTGGAATAGGCATGTTTTGCAATTTCATCCAAGATTCAAACAGCGTTCAAATATGTGAAAAAAGAGTGGAGAAAACAGAAGACAACCTCAAGAGATTGTGAGTTTCCTTTGGGACATTTTCTGCAGAAGCAGAAATCTGAATCTGTGGAATCCAAACTCTGTTGTACTTTGACTTTCCCTGTTTGCTAGACGTGTCCAATATAATCAGACAGCATGAAAAGGTTGCTGGTTCTAGGGTGTATACATTAATGCTGAAAGGACTGTACCAAACTCAACAGCTTAGGTTTGTCCCTGGTTGCCCTTTCTCTCTATTCTCCTGGTCACCACCATCTTGGATCTCATGAAATACAGGCACGTGTCTCTTAACAACCTTCCGCTTAGTGATGGACCGCATATATGACGGTGGGGAAAGCACAACAAAGAGGCTGTTAATGAGGCAGTCAGGTCTCCCATAGCCTGCACCAGAGTGCCTGTTTACACAATAAAGGGTGCAATCCTAACCCCTTATGTCAGTGCTTTCCAGCACTGACATAAGGGCAATGCAGCTCTGACTTAAGGGAACAAACCTTCCATTACTCCGTGAGTGACACCCAACTGCAGGATGCAGCACATGTCTCATTGGCACCACTGTGCCAGTGCTGGAAAGCACTGACATAAGGGGTTAGGATTGCGCCCAAAGAAGTTCTTGATGCAAAGAAGAGGCAATTTATCTCCAGTAGCCTGTGCAACCAGTCAGTGTCTGGCAGGGAGTGTGCGTTTGCACAACAAAGGCACTAGATTGAACTGAATGTCTGCTTAACAACCTAATCACATAACAACAGGGATTGAAGATTGTATCCCTATCGTTGAGTGGCACACCTGCATTGCAAGATGTGGGCACTGCCATTATAAATCTTGTGAGGTCCAAGATGACAGTACCCGGCTGAACCAGGAAGAAGAGGCTGCTGGGGTGTTGTGACCCAGGTAAGTTTGAGAACCACTGCAACAGACATTAGCACATCATGCCCTAGGAAGGCTTCTCTGTGGTGCAACAGAGAGTGCGCATTCTGTTCCTCAAGCCAGGCAAACCTCCAGGACTTTCAGTGTTTCCATTTCAAATAACACGGCCAATGGCTCTGGGGACATCTCTGTAATTAAAGAATAAATAGGTTCTGTATGAGAGCCTATTTAAATTTTAAATCTGGTGGAATCATGCATGTAATCTAACATAGTCTATACCGGTATGCCTTTTACCTGCTAATTTCATCTCAATCATATGAGGTTAAGACCTGTGGCTCACTCTTACATTCCAATACCCAGTGTTTCAAGGGGTGTCTTAAAAACAACAAGACAATTTTTAACTGTATAAACACCTGAGACATTTCAATATTTAATGTTCTGAATTATTGGAAAGATCTCCCATCCCACTGAATATTCCACCTTGTGTAAAGCATTACATAACACAGTCAATATTACAAGATTTCTGCAACATTTATGGTGGGCACCGAGCCAGCATATTTTCAGGTTGCAGTCAAGGAGGCAGGGCACAGCTTAATACCAATATCATAAAAGGGGATTTACTCACTTGCTCTTGACCTTTAGAGCGTGCAAATAGCGTATCCATAATCTGGGAAATAATTGAATAATACAGGCATGGGTTTCGAGTGGTTCGCAAATGTGGCTTGTCGTATCTATGTCTATGCACAGCAATTCTGAGTGTGTTGCTATCTGGATCACCGACACTCTTTCTCTCGATACCGAGCTAAACAAACGCATCGGTAAAGCAGCTACGGGCTCACAAAGAGAGTCTTGTCCAACAAGAAGCTGACGGAACATACCAAGATCCAGGTCTACAGAGCTTGCATCCTGAGTACACTTCTGTACTGCAGTGAGTCATGGACTCTTCGCTCACAACAGGAGAGGGAAACTGAATGCATTCCACATGCGCTGCCTCCAACACATACTCAGCATCACCTGGCACAACAAAGTTCCAAACAACACAGTCCTGGAACGAGCTGGAATCCCTAGCATGTATGCACTGCTGAAACAGAGATGCCTGTGTTGGCTCGGTCATGTCGTGAGAATGGATGATGGCTGGATCCCAAAGGATCTCCTTTATGGAGAACTTGTGCAAGGAAAGCACCCTACAGGTAGACCACAGCTGTGATACAAGGACATCTGCAAGAGGGATCTGAAGGCCTTAGGAGTGGACCTCAACAGGTGGGAAACCCTGGCCTCTGAGCAGCCCGCTTGGAGGCAGGCTGTGCAGCATGGCCTTTCCCAGTTTGAAGAGACACTTGGCCAACAGTCTGAGGCAAAAAGGCAAAGAAAGAAGGCCCACAGCCAGTGAACAGACCAGGGACAGACTGCACTTGCTCCCGGATTGTCACTCCCGAATCGGCCTTTTCAGCCACACTAGACGCTGTTCCAGAACCACCATTCAGAGCGCGATACCATAGTCTTTCGAGACTGAAGGTTGCCAACAGAGAGAGCTATCTGGATGCTTCACATATTTCTGGACTTGCACTGTTAACCCCTAAATCATATCTAACTCTCCATGTGGTACTGCATCATGGCACCCGCTGTACCCCATGGGGGAGTTTTAGCCTGTATAGTGGTAAGGGAACATTTGCA
Source organism: Tiliqua scincoides (assembly GCF_035046505.1). Taxonomy (NCBI): domain Eukaryota; kingdom Metazoa; phylum Chordata; class Lepidosauria; order Squamata; family Scincidae; genus Tiliqua; species Tiliqua scincoides. The sequence continues at coordinate 9,292,137 of NC_089827.1, read as the reverse complement.
TTACCTTGGGGTAAGGGAACATCTGTTCCTTTCCCGCAAAGGAACTGCTGGCCCAGAGGGTCAACTTGGACCTGCACCAGCAATATCACTGGTGCCAGTCAGCATGGATCTATGAATGCACCTGGGAGGAGGGTTCGGTTACTGCTGCCAAAACCACCCCCTTTGCGTGCGAAATCGACCTCGCTGCTGCCGCCATCATCACCCAGTTTTGGGTGGCACACCCCCCTGCCCTGTTCTGCCCACCCCCACTTCTCTCCGAGCCCATACCTGCTCTTACTTGCAGTGGCAGTTATCCACTGCCACATGCTTGCCAGGTTGCCAGGGTGCATACTCTAGCAGCTTGTGCAACTTCTGGAAAGTGTGTTGTGCCACTGGAGTGCTCATTCCGGCAGCACAAAGCACTAGCAGGACTGGACCGTAACAAAAATAATCTACTTCCAAGGAAACAGTGTACCAATCCTCAAACCAGAAATTCCATAATAATCCCATGAAAAGCAACAGGCTTCTTTCAGCTCAAATTGCTTGAGGATCACATTCCAAATTATAGCTCTATCTACTATCTGGGGCAGTGTTTCTCAAACTGTGGGTTGGGACCCACTAGGTGGGTTGTGAGCCAATTTCAGGTGGGTCGCCATTTATTTCAATACCATGGTATGAAATGCTACCATGGTATGTGACTGCATTTTGGGGAAATTTGACAGCTCTGTACTTTTAACAGGTTACTATCTCCGCATGTGCTTTTAACAATGATAGTCAGTGGGACTAACTCCTGGGTAAGTGTGGGTAGGATTGCAGCCTAGGTTTGTTAAAAAATTTTCCTCCTTGATGATGTCACTTCTAGTCATGACATCACTTCCGGTGGGTCCCGAGAGATTCTTATTCTAAAAAGTGGGTCCCGATGCTAAATGTGTGTGAACCACTGATCTGGGGGATTTTGAGGAAAGCCAAGAGTTTTCAAGAAAGCCAAGAGTGACAACATTTCTCTAAATTGTTATTTTCTTCTTCATGCTGAAGAAACTTGTTATCTAACCAAAAATAGACTCTGCCACTATAGTGATAAGTATTTACAACATGTTCTCTTCTGCTAATCCTCCTTTATACAAGAAGGACATGATATGACTTCACTTTCCTCTTCTGTATCCATCTGTTTGCATGCACCTACCAGTGTTACGAACCCTGCACTGCACTCATCTATGGGTTCATCCAATACTCTATAGCAGGGGTGTTTCCTCCCTCGATTCCTTGTTTAAATATTTATGGCTTGCTCTCTCCTTCTTTGACTAGACTTCATATTAGTTTCTTTTCCTGTCTTCTTGTTTTGTTTCTACCTGCCCAAGTGGCCATGACCAGTTGCTCCTCTTCTCTTATTTTTCAGAAGGTAGTGCAGGGGGAAAGTGCGCTGTGTAACTCAGCCCTGCTGACACGCGTGTGGCCCACAATGCAGGCCATGGCCTGCTACAATTGATGCACATCACCCAAGTGTTCCTTTGGCCTCCTGATTCAGCTTGTGCTTGGAGTAGGCTGTGGAAGATCTCTCCCCTTCAAAGAAGCTTGCTCTAAGTTTCTGCATCAGCTTCTGAAGGGCTGATCCTGTCCGTCAGGCGTCCAAATAATTGGTTACTTGTTGGCAAATTGAAATAAGGACACGATCATTTCAAGCAGCTGGCGTTGCATCAGCTATGGCTCCAAACCATCCGTTTGTTTTCAGATGTGTTTGATTAACATTGATTCCATGCTGAGGGTTTGCCAAAGACAAGGATTTTAATTTTGCATTGCTGGTGATCAATGGCATAGCTAGAGGGGGTGCAAAGCACTAAGTTTTGTAGGAAGCCTCACTGCAGCATGCAAGCGGCCCCTCCCCCTCCCCTTTGGAGCCACTGCCTCCTTTTTGCTTCCCCCACTGGAATGGCTCCAAAGGGGACAGGAGGGGGCCACTTGCATGCTTTGGTGAGACTCCCTGCAAAACTTAGTGCTTTGAACCCCCTCTAGCTATGCCACTGATCACCAGCAATGCAAAATTAAAATCCTTGTCTTTGGCGAAGAGGGGGGTGTGGTACAAAGCACTAAGTTTTGCTGGGAGCCTCACCGCAGTGTGGGTGATTATATTTGTAATATGAAACCTCTGTGTGTGTGTGTGTGTGTGTGTGTAGTTTTATTTCAGTATGGCCTATTGCCAATGAACACAAAACTATCCCACACAACCAGGGGACATCTACCAAAATTGAGTGTTGGGAGAGTTAGGACAGACAAAAGAAAATATTTCTTTACTCAGCGTGTGGTTGGTCTGTGGAACTCCTTGCCACAGGATGTGGTGATGGCATCCAGCCTAGATGCATTTAAAAGGGAATTGGACCAATTTCTGGAGGAAAAATCCATTATGGGTTACAAGCCATGATGTGTATGTGCAGCCTCCTGATTTGAGAAATGGGCTATGTCTGAATGCCAGATGCAAGGGAGGGCACCAGAATGAGGTCTCTTGTTATCTGGTGTGCTCCCTGGGGCATTTGGTGGGCTGCTGTGAGATACAGGAAGCTGGACTAGATGGGCCTATAGCCTGATCTAGTGGGGCTGTTCCTATGTTCTTAGGTTTGTAAGTGACTGGAATAAATGACCTTTCTCTTGAATTATAAGGACCATACAAGTGTGCAGAATGTGGACAAACCACATTTCTGTGGAGTTAAAAGCCACCGCATCTCTCACATAGAACCTATTAAGGTTCTTCTCTCAAAAATCTTTGGCAGGATCATTCCCATTCATTTCCAAGCACTTGCCTCTTTGAGGATTGCCTTCTCCTGCTGCTTAGAAAAACAAATTAAGCACTGAGCAAAAGAAAGGATGAAAGTCATCACAAATCTCTTTTTCTTCCTTTAATAGCATGCTACATCTTAATTGAATGCCCCTTCCACTCAACCACAAAGGCAAGATTGTATGGAGAAAACAGGAAATCATATTAGTGCATACAGTTTCTCAGTCCCTAATGTTGTTTAGCAATACCCCTATACCCCCCTATACCCCCTATACCCCTGGGGGCTGGGGATAAGAATAGGCCCTCAGTTTGGCTGTACTTGTCGTAAGAGGCGACTAAACAGCCACCGGGTAGATGGGACTCGTCAGTCTGGGAAGGCAGCTCATCTGAAAGAAGGAAAACTCTGATCCCAAACCTCCACTGCCTTGTGGCTACATCCAGTTATGGAAAAAGCTTCAGGAGTCAACCTCGAGGCAAAATCCGGAGCCGGAGTCCCTGAGGCAGTTCGTGGCTGAACACAGTCATGTTCTGGCAACTCCTGCGATGCCGCTGGAACCAACCGTATTGGCCTCTGCCTTTCCATTGGACCATTTCAGCGACATGGAGAGGGGGGATTTGCTGCATGGGTAACAGCCTATCCTCCATACCTACTTTACCCAGGCTTTGCGCTCTGGAGAGGACACTGTTCCAGAACCACCATTCAGAGCGTGACACCATAGTCTTCCGAGACTGAAGGATGCCAACAACAATGTTGTTTAGTGATGCAAAATAGTCTTCAAACATGGTGCCGTGATGTTGTTTAGATGACCTATCGAATGTTCTAGCAGCGGAGAGAAAGAGGACGTCTGATAGTTCGGCCAAAATAAATGGAGAGGCTCAGAAAGTCGTTCCCTTATTGTTCTTCGGCGAAATTAGTGATGTGTAATAACGCATGCCTTTACTGTGAGTGAAACCCATTGGAGAAATTGTTATTGAATTTTAATGAACGAGGTTGCCTGGGATTGTCAGCTCTGCCTGAGGAATAATTATCAGAGAAAAATTAATTCTGGCATTCCGTAATTACTACTTCAAATATTGTCCTACGCCCATGAATGGAATCTTTGTCTAAAGCTTTCCTAGCAAAAAAAAAAAAACAAAAAAAAACAAACACAGAGAGTGGGCCTGATCCTTTTCAACTTTCCAGCCCCGAAGCAGCTGCATTGCAGCCCCAAGGCCAAGGAACTGATGCTCCCTGACCTTGAGGGAGTCTCTGTGATTGCCACCCCACTGCAGGATGCAACATACACCCCATAGACTGCATTGGCAATGGAAAGTTGAATAGGATCTATTTGAATGCTAGAAGCCAAATATTGAGAAATGTGCTCAAATCAAGACCTGCTGTTCTTATGCTCTGCTCTTATGTTATGGGCTGTTCTTATGTTCTCATGCTCACCACTGGAGCTGCAGATCCCCGCCGACGGTCAGCCTGCTCCGTATCTCTGTTTCTTGGGATGTCCACCCAAAGAGTCTTCTCGCTTGCCAGATGTAATGGTACACCTTCGGCAGTGACGTACAGGAGGTTCAAGGGGACTCCTTACAGCGACAGGAGCTGTTTGTGTGCGCTACGCAGATTGGAGTTGCTTGGCCCGCATGATTCTGGATTGCATATTTTATTCAGATGCCCTTATGAAGTTTTTAGACCTGGTGTTATTTAAAAAAAAAAAAATACATCTGGCATGTGAGACATTGAGATATATTTTTGTCAGTTAGTGGGTTAGGGCACAATCCTAACCAGGTCTACTCAGAAGTAAGTCCTATTTTGTTCAATGGGGCTTACTCTCAGAAAAGTGTGGTTAGGATTGCAATAATAATAATAATAATAAAAAACTTTATTTATATCCCGCCCTTCTCCCCGAAAGGGACCCAGGGCGGCTTACAACATATTAAAAACAGATTAAAAACATAATTTAACCGCAAATAAAAACATATTAAAACACATTAACAGATACCCATAAAAACAGTAGTCAGATAAAAAGTCAGATAAAAAGAGCAAAACGCAGCAAATCATAGAGGAATCGGGCCTGTAAAAATACTAAAAAGATATAGAAAAGATGTTACAAAAGGCCATGAACTCAGAAGGCTTGTTTAAACAAAAAGGTCTTCGGGCCTCGCCGAAAAGTCTCAAGAGAGGGAGCCATTCTCAAATCAAGGGGAAGGGAGTTCCATTGCAACCTTAGTGGGAAAGGTAACTGCCTTTCTGAAACAAGTAGTGAAGAGTAGTAGCTCAAGACACAGGGTACTGGGGGCTTGTTAAATGTTTCACTGTTGTACCTTGCATTTATAACTGTATGTATTTATGTGTGTGTGTATGACAATGAGCAAGTGCAGAACCAAAGAGACCCGTGTTGGGTTTTTCAGCTTGGGAAGGGGCACCACCGTCTCCACCCTCTCCCAGCAGTGGAGTTACTTTTGATTCTGGAAGTGACAGCCCTGAAAGCCAGAGGAGAAATAGGTTCTGAAGATGCTGTACTGAACTACATCAGCTGTCTTTCTTTTGAAATCAGATTCTGACCTCACTGGCTTTGTGAGTTTCCTCTTTGTAGGATGCCTGTTCCTGAAGAACACGCACACCAATACAGCCACGTTCCCATGCGCTTCTGTGATTCCCAGAGCCTGTGATTGTGCTTCTGATTCACCATCACTCCATTAAAAAGTACATTCACCAGTAAAGAGTTAACAGCACTCTGCAGGCTGTATTTTTTAATGATCCAGATGTAGAAAGACAATGTTACCCTTTGTTACCCAGCCTGCCATCTCATTACGATTTTCCCACATATTTCTTGCGACATATCGGTAATTGAATGCATAAGCTGTCAGACACCAGCTCTTTGAGCTCCCTTTCAGCTTGCTGTTTCGCACTGTCAGGTTTTTTTCCCCCCCTTTTCCCTAAATAAAATCACTTTCTATGAAATAACGTTTTAATAACGTTCAATATTATGATCTCTGTCTGTGTGAAGTCTGTGATGAAATGGGCTCGAAGGCAGCGAGGGTTTCTCAATACAGTGGGCCCTCCTTATCCGCGGATTTCAATATCCGTGGATGCGGAGACCACAGCTGGAGGGCCTCTGAAGGCCTCCAGGATATGACCAGAAGCGACTGCTGGTTCACGCCAGTGACTTCCAGTCATGGCAAGGAGGTACTCTAAGGCCCTCCAGCCTTAGATTTCATTATCCGCGGAGAGCCCTGGAACAGGACCCCCACAGGATGTGGTGATGGCGTCTGGCCTGGATGTCTTTAAAAGGGGATTGGACAAGTTTCTGGAGGAAAAATCCATTACGGGGTACAAGCCATGATGTGCATGTATAACCTCCTGATTTTAGAAATGGGCTATGTCAGAATGCCAGATGCAAGTGAGGGCAGCAGGATGAGGTCTCTTGTTATCTGGTGTGCTCCCTGGGGCATTTGGTGGGCCGCTGTGAGATACAGGAAGCTGGACTAGATGGGCCTATGGCCTGATCCAGTGGGGCTGTTCTTATGTTCTTAAACTACAATTCCCAGGAGGCCTTGCAGGTCTTCTTGTTATCTGGTGTGCTCCCTGGGGCATTTGGTGGGCCGCTGTGAGATACAGGAAGCTGGACTAGATGGGCCTATGGCCTGATCCAGTGGGGCTGTTCTTATGTTCTTAAACTACAATTCCCAGGAGGCCTTGCAGGTCTTCTTGTTGTCTGGTGTGCTCCCTGGGGCATTTGGTGGGCCGCTGTGAGATACAGGAAGCTGGACTAGATGGGCCTATGGCCTGATCCAGTGGGGTTGTTCTTATGTTCTTATGTCTTAAGGGCCCAGTGTATAGATAACTTAGGGGTGTTGCTTTGAATACAAAGATGTTGATGTCTTAGTGGCTGTAACCATGATTGTGCCTTTGTAGAGGCTGAGCTATTCTTGTTGTATTCCCTGGGAGCAGTAGAGGCCTCCAAATGTAGGTATTTATTTAAAGCATTTCTATCCTACTTCTCTTTCTGTTACTTGGATGCCGCAAAAGTAGGGATGCTACAAGTGTCACCCCCCCCCCCCGTTAAGCTGCTTGCTCGATCATCCCTGGACTCCACCCAACCAAAGCTCTTCCCTCCTTCTCCACCTCAGCTGCCTCCATGGAAGCCTCCAGTTTAAAGAAAAACAAAGGCATAGGATAGACCTTGACGATTCCATTCAATCGATAGCCATCCTGCCTGTAGCTCTCAGCCCTTTGCCATCATTCAGTGCTCATACAGGCTCATACAAGTCTTCAAGGATTAAAGGACAAACTAATATAATTAGCGTTAACATTTCTTGCATTCTGTAACGTACGCATCAAGTCTGAATACACTGTTATCACTGTAGCTTGATTGAAGGACATGCTGTTGCTGACACAAGGTGCTCTTCAAAACAGATGGGTGTCTACAAAGCAGAAACAAAGGGCACACACCTGTACAAAGCAACAACTCCAAGTTCCCTTTCGAACATGTACAGTGGACTGTCAATATCCATGGGGGATCTCTTCCAGGTCCACCTGCGGATACCCAGTTCCGCAGATAATCAAATCCACGGACCAGGGGGATGCTCCGACAAACTGGAAGTGACCTTCAGAAGTGTGCAGGAGGCCTTCAGAAAGGCACTTTCAGGTTGTGTCTGGGAAGTCTCTGGGCCCTTCAAGCTGGGGGCTCAGCGTCTACAGATATTCAGATCCTCAGATGCTGAACCTGCGGATAAGGATATACTCCCCCATGGATGTACTGCAAATAGATAGCTTCCAAAGACACAATGGGGGGGGGGGGTGGCTGGAAATCTAAATCTAAATGAACAGGTCTGTAGTAATTTATTTCTGCAGGGCTGACCCATCTGCTGGCACATCACCAGGTAAGGGGAGGGACAGTATTTGGCACACTGCCTCCAACCCTGGGAGCTTTCAGGCTCACTCTGTATTTATGTGTCAGCTTTAGGTGCGATTGTTTGGTGCATCTGGATAATTTGCTTCTTAACCATCATATGAATTTCCACCTTTCTGGACTGCAATGTCATCAGGGAGCCCTGTGTTGTGCCAAAAGCTGAGCCCTGTACGTGATGGTTCATCCATACTTATGGCTGTTAGGTCGGGAGCTGACAAACTGGCAAGCACTTGGCTAAGTTGACCACACATCTCCAACACTTGTGGGACTGAGTATTCAGTGTTTCCTGCTTATCGGTCTCAGATCTCCTGCCCCACAACCAGCGTTACGTGCTTGGCTCCTCTTTCCTTTCGCTTGTCCTTCTTCCTATCTACTATTTTGCCATCAGGACACAGCTTGAGTCTGCTAAATTTAATCCAATTGAATCATTAGCTTTAAATTATCAAACAACATTTGCATAAGTCGTGTGACTTGAGATAATTTACTCATCATCGAGTAAAAGTTTAGAATGCTGCTGTCTGGGTGGTGGAATTTTTGTATTCTGTTTGCAATAAATATAGCAGCTTAGGTCTGGTATTATATTGGAGTAGGGAATTACATGTGTGAGAATCACCTAAGTATTATTATTATTATTATTATTATTATTAATAATAATAATAATAATAATAATAATAATAATAATAATAATAATAATAATAATAATAATAATAATAATAATAATAATAAACTTTATTTATATGCCGCCCTTCTCCCCAGGGACCCAGGGCGGCTCACAACATATTAAAAACAGATTAAAGACATAATTTAACCACAAATAAAAACATATTAAAAACATTAACATATACCCATAAAAACCATAGTCAGATAAAAGGTCAGATAAAAAGAGCAAAACATAGCAAATCAGAGGAATCAGGCCTGTAAAAATACTAAAAAGATACAGAAAAGATGTTTAAAAAGGCCATGCACTCAGAAGGCTTCTTTAAACAAAAATGTCTTCAGGCCTCGCCGAAAGGTCTCAAGAGAGGGAGCCATTCTCAAGTCAAGGGGAAGGGAATTCCATAATGTTGGTGCCACTGCTGAGAAGGCCCTATTTCTTGCCGCCGCCCCACGTACCTCCTTAGGCGGTGGCACTTGTAAAAAGGCCTTCTCTGATGACCTAAGAGGATGAGCCGGATTGTACGGAAGAAGGCGATCTCTAAGATACCCTGGCCCAGAGCAGTATAGGAATACTAGTACTGGAATCCTTATTCAACATGTTTCAGGTGCAGACTCATAGATTACCTCCTCCACGCCAAGATCAAATTCCTACCATATAAGAAATTCTGCAGACCATGGCATCTAAAGAGATGTGCCCTGAGCCCTCACGTTGGTGAGGCACAAATGTCATGGTGCCCCATGACCCGGAAGTGTCTTCACTTCAGGGTCCTCTCCAGATGCAACCCCTCCGATCATGTCTGGAGGTGTTCCGAGTACCAGAGAAGCAGTGTACAGCCTCTCCAGCACTCGGAAAGCTCTTAGAAGGTCTCTGGATCTGACTTTTTTTTTTTTAACTTGCTGGGTCCCTTTGGGGAGAGGCAGCCAGGATCAGGTGAGGCTCTGCCTCCCCTGTCTCTAATGACCACACATCCCTAGGCTTCAATGTATCTATGTGTGGCGCATAGCCTGTGACTTGACTCGTGACTTGGGCTCAGTGACTGGAGCCCATCCCTCCCTGCTGGATGCTTTCTTGTTCCTTACCAAGCAGAAAGCAAACTCAGGGAATTGATTGCACCTCTTGTGATCCTGCATTCATCTGGGTGTGACTGCCAATTGTATAGGCTTGCTATAAGCACATTTTAAGGTTCATTCTCAAGAAGAAACCTGATTATGCCTGCTAGGACTGGCTTTAAACCAATTGAACCAATTGCTCCCAACTGAGCCCTACTCAATTAGAAATAATCTACTATTATTTACTATTTTCAAAGATAATCAACAAATTTTGTTATTTTACTTATAGGCTCACATGCATGCAATTTTTGAGTTAAAACGTGCTTAGATTCATTTGGTCCATTAACCCACATGCACTTTTTAAGTGCACATTTTGATGGCTTTCCATTCTACCATAGAGATACAAAGCCTATAATAAGTATTAGTTATATATCTTAGATTCTATAGGCCTTGGCTTTGGAGCCCCTCAAAAAATGTTTCCAGCTGGGCTCCACAGCTCCTAAGGCCAGCCCTGATGCCTGCCTAGTACGCAGATAGAACTGTCGATCCACCTCCCCTCAAGCTATATACAGCCACCAGCCTCATATGATATCATATTTTAATCAGCGGTAATTACGCATTTTGTACTTCATCTGCTACTCAAACACAAGCAATGTTTTTCATTCAGGACTTGAAAGAGCCATGAAATATTTTTGCTTCCTTTGTCCATGAGCTGTCACAAAATATTAACAAATAAAATCCAGAAGGACGTGATCAGCTCCTCTATTAGGTGACAAAGAACCAGAAAATCGCCGTGTTGGGCACTGTGATCATTCTGGAACACAATCTTCCCTCTGTCCATGCTTTTTAAAAAACAATATCTCCACTGATTTCCATTGTCTTGTGGCATTTTGATGTAAGAATCTAGTTCTGAAATAAACGACTCTAGTCTTCCACCTCATCACTTTCAATTAGGCCTGAGTATTGCAAGGCTAGCTTGCCTGCCTACAGCATTATAATTTTTATTTTATTTTTTACTCAACACTGAATATAATTATTATATTCTGGAAACATGCAAGAGGATCAAGCAATTAGCAATTGAAGATGAATTCGATGTACATATCATTTTGCCCTACCTCTTCAGAATCTGAGCTATTAAAGATTGAATATCTTTGCAGGTCTATAACACAAAAACTGCCACCGGATTCTCAAAAAAACACACAGAATTGTCAGGGGCCTTGACAGAAATATTAGACATGCCTGAGTTGCAGGGTATGAAGGCAAGTCTCCCCCCCCCCTCCCGCACCCTTCCAAATCTCACATCCTGACTGCCTGGGGTTACAAAAAGTGCTCTTCCATCACTTCAGTGGCGTCAAAAGCAAACAAGTAGGTAATACAATGTATAAAAAAAATAGAGAGAGGAGAAATCACAAGAAATTATTGGGCTAGAGCAATATGAGCTTAATCACTGTTATTTTAAGATCTGGTGCTTTATTGACTTGATGCATTATTGATATTTTATGCTATCCTGTGGGATCACCCAAGCCCTATTGGTGAGACAAAAATGAGTCTCACTAAGTAGATTCAATATTTATTCATAACTAATATGTAACACTAGACACCGTATAGAAAATGGAAAGTGACATTGTTCCTTCCCAGCGAGCATGTAGGCTGCATGAGACTGACGAGTCAACGAGTGACATTTGTGGTAACAGATGAGTAGGTATGACAGGAAAGGCGGGAGCTGGATCCTGTATTTATTCTAGAGCAGGGGTGTCCAAAGTTTTTGGCAGGAGGGCCACATCGTCTCTCTGACACTGTGTCGGGGGCCGGGGGGAAAAAGAATTAATTTACATTTAAAATTTGAATAAATTTACATACGTTTACATAAATGAATATATTAAAGATGAACTTATATGAATGAATGAAGGTCTTGCAATAGCTCAAGGCCTATAAAAGGCCTTGTACAAAGCAAGGCTGATCTTTCCTTTTCTGCTACTACTGCATCACAGATGTGAAACAGCAAGCAGTAGAGAGAGCCCTCATCCCACAGTTCACGTGAGAGGTCAAACAATTGCCCTCATGCTGAGAGCAGTTGCATCTGGCCAGTGTGGGCTCCAACAAATCACTGGAGGGCCAGAGGCTCATTGGAGACTGGGAGCTCTCTGAGGGCCACACTGAGGGGCCTCGAGGGCCGCAAGTGGCCCCAGGGCCGGGGTTTGGGCACCCCTGTTCTAGAGTAACATCAAGAATATTGACCCATTCCAATCGTCCAGTCTAAACTTCAACACTGGGGGGACAACTGTGGGAGAGAGGAAAAATGAATTACAACCCAATCCTATGCATGCCTACTCAGAAGTAAGCCCCATTAGAGTTAATGGGGCTTATTCCCAGGAAAGTGTGGATAGCATTGGGCTGTTAATTGTTAATTATTTAACAATGTTGCTAATGTATTTAAGTATTTCAATGTTTGTTTGTTTTTAAAATACGTTTCAGCTGTCAAACATCTGAAGTTTATTGCACGTGGCTCATAAGCAAGTTTGGCCAGCCCTGTTCTAGACCATATCTCTTCTCCGCTGGTCCTCTTCTGTTCCAGGGCCCTCTTTCTCATAGGTTGGCAAACCTTCAGTCTCGAAAGACTATGGTATAAGCCTACAGCACCTGGTATTCCCAGGCGGTCTCCCATCCAAGTACTAACCAGGCCTGACCCTGCTTAGCTTCCGAGATCAGACGAGATCGGGCATGGAAAGACTATGGTATAAGCCTACAGCACCCGGTATTCCCAGGCGGTCTCCCATCCAAGTACTAACCAGGCCTGACCCTGACAATTAGCACCAGTCCTGTGTTAAGCCCTCCCCCCCCCGTTTTGTTTTAGAGCATTTCTTCTCTCTGACCTTGCCTCTAATTGACATCCCTCATCATCACAAGCGCACTTCTGTAGTGACAGCTTCCTGCTGGGGCCCTTCATTCATGTGCAGTGAAATGCCATTGAGAAGCAAGAGAAGGAAGTTCAGTCACCATCACCAGGCACATTCAGATCTTTGGAGACGGCTAATTAGAACCAACATTGGAGAAAAGCTGGTGAACCCCCAGTATGAACCAGGATTACTTGGACTCCTCACAAGAAACAGGAGCAATGTTCTTGTTTTCAAATCTGTTAACAGGAATTGAGTTTCGGCGCCAAGAACAGTGTGTGCTGTCTACGCTGAAACACACGAAGGCCACAGAGTATATTCTGCTAGGCGACTTGACTTCAGAATAGGTCTTTCCCCCCACTTTGGTGGTTACTGCATGACATGTTCAAGTGTACCCTGTAGCCTAATAACTGCAGATACAGAAAGTACAGCTGAATGGAATGTATATGTGCATGACAGTGTGTAGGTAGGTTTGCAGACTTGTCTCCCTACTAAACATTATTCTGCTTGATGACCAGGGTCAGTGTCAGTACTGGTATAACTGGGCAGCTGCTGACGGGCCAGGGTCAGTGGTGTCACTAGCTAGGCACAGGAGCTGCAGAATGCACCGGGTGACAGCACAGGAAGGGGTGACCCTGGAGTTACCTGTTGAAGAAGCTCCTCAAAGAGTGGCAGGCTAAATGCATTACCCACAACATTCTATGACATTCCTGCAGTGAGGAGGCAAATTCACTTGGGTTGACTTGCAGCAGGTCAAAGCCTGCTTCTTCTTCACCTTCTGCTTCTTCCTCTGTGTCCTTCAGTGCAGTGACATACTTTCTCTGTGGCACCACCCTGAGTTGCTGAGGTGGGAAAGGACTGCCCCATGATCAATGCAGAGGATCTGGTCCAAGATGTCCATGATTGGCATGGTTGTCCAGGAGCACCCAGAATGACTGTTCCCCCTCCTTGATCAGTTTGTAGTTTCTCAAGTTTGCTCCTGCACATCTCCAGGTCCCTGTGATAGCCCACATCCTTCAGCTTCTCCATAACATATCAGAGCTGCTCCACATTTCAGTAAATTTTGGCAAGAGATTCCTGGACTAAGTCCTCCTGCTAAATGTTGATAAATGTCTTCAGCTCCTCCATGGTCCATGAATAGCTTCTCAGATGGTGAAGAAGTGTCCCATTGCTAAAAGGAGGAGATTCAGTAGTGTCAGCCATCAAATATCGCTTACCTCCATCATGAGCAAAATCAGTGTTTGGAAATTAATAGCAAAGGTCATTCTCAGTTCTCAGATCCACAATTCAAACGATATTTGCTGCCATGCCTTTCTCTTCTACATGCCACAGGTGTGGGGACAATAACAGCTGCCTTTTCAAGTCAAAACCAGTGAGACTCAGAGCTGTGGTGAAAAAAGGGCTCTCTAGGTGGTCAGTCTAGGATGCTGACGTACCTGCCAAACTCACAGATATCGAGATCCACGTGAGTTTTCCAACCACCCATTGGAAAACTCCATATGGAAAAATCAACTCACAGATTAGGAGGGTAACAAGCTGCAAAGGGATGTTCCATGGCACAAAACCAACAAGATAAGGGAAGCCATGTGTCTGTGGCTTCCTGACATGCGCTTATCCTATGGAAAATATGCAATACCACGTGAATTTCCTCACATGTGATTTGGGCCTCTGTTGCGGCTGAGAAAAAGAAGTGAGATGGCTTTAGGTCCTCCTGAAAAGAAAAGGGATGGCATCCCACACAGGTTGGAGCACTGATACAACGCTCATGGAAGTTTTGTGGTGGAAATAAAAGCAGTGATGAAATATGGACGTAAGTCTTTACAGTGGGAAAAGAAGAAGAAGGATGACACAGTGGTATAGCTAAGGCATCTAGCACATGGGCGCACAAAGTTTTTTGTGCCATACCCCCATATCACACACACACACACACACCCCGCCATTTTAACAGCCCCCATAAGACATCTTAGAGGCTTCTGAAGGGCAAAAAATTTTGGCAAAAAAACCAAAACCCTGTAAGTGCTTTTTGGAGACCAATAAGATAGACCTTCAAGGTGTGGTACCTGGGCAATGTGCCCCCCTGGATCTGCTAGAGGTCCCCTGACCCCAATTAGCTACACCAATGTGGTGATTATGATGACAACAATGACAATGATGAAGATGACAGTGATGATGAGTCAATTCTTTGGGCAAAGAGGGTCAAGGATAGAAAGGAGCGCTGTAGAATGTGTGTGAAGGACTGTATATAAGGGAGCGGGTGAGTCAGAGAATCAGAATGTCAGGCTAAGCAGAAGTTGTCTGCAAGTGCTGGATAGCCTGAGGAGAGATGGGATCAGAGCAACCAGACTGCAGTTGATGAGGAGTGACAAGGTAGGACTGGAGGGGGAGGACTGAGAGAGCACTCCTCATCCTCAGGAGGGAGTGGAGGAGGCAGATGTGATGGGATGAGAGGAGATGGAAAGACAAGGGAGGCCAGCAAGCACCAAAGAAAGGGGAGAGAGAGAGAGAGAGAGAGAGAGAGAGAGAGAGAGAGAGAGAGAGAGGCATAAATTATTCTTCTCATTTATATGTGCTCCATACCCCTTGCTGACTTTATTAGGCTGCTAATGAAAAGTCCTATTAACTGCTGCATCCTCAAGTTCATTTGGGGAGCAATAGCTTTTCATTTGGCTTCGCAGAGATCAGGGATCACACTTAGCCAAGTGGGGAAGGATGAATCCAAAAGGAGGGGGATCGGAGCTGAGGCCGCAACCCATTTCTCATGGCCACTTTCCAGGAGAATTTCCTGGCCTGAAAATAACTCAGGACCCTCAACTGGATCAGGGCAGACCATGCGCCCTGAATCCTGATTGTTCATAAATATAACCCTCTGTCCATCACAAAGTGAAACGGACATGTAATAATAATAATAATAATAATAATAATAATAATAATAATAATAATAATAATAATAATAATAATAATAATACAGGTATTTCTATACCGCCTTTCTTGGTCTTTATTCAAGACTTTATTCAATGCGTTTTACATAGGCAGGCTATTTAAATCCCCGTAGGGATTTTTACAATTGAAAGAAGGTTCTATCTTTCAAGAACCACAACATTCAGATGTTTCTTTCTGTTCTGGTTTCACATCCTGGCCTCCATCCTCCCACACTCAGAGCAGATGGAATAACTCGGCTCAGCTTGTCAGCTGCTTCAAGGTCGCACAGTGCCGGTGGCCTCGAACTGGCGGCCTGTGGATGTTATCTTCAGGCAAATGGAGGCTCTACCCTCTAGGCCAGATCTCCTGCCTCCATGTACTATGTGCTCCTACTCTCACAAGACACACCCCTCTGTTGATTCAGCCATGCCCAAAGAGCATGTGCTGCAACTTGCAGGAGGGCAGTCCTAGAGCCCTCCTTGAAATAAGGGAATATTTGTTCTGCCTCTTCTGCCCCAATGGGCCTCCTTGGACCTATGTCAGCTCCTTCTCACCCTTGACATGCCCCTCCCATGCCCCTTCCCTGCTCATAAACTGCCCCATTCTTCAACCTCCTTGCCTTGTCTCCATTTTGTTTGTTTCTAGATTGCAATTGTAAGCCTTTGGGGGCAGGGACTTGGTCTCCCATGTGAAATCATGGTAACATGGTAAATCCCCATGTTAACAGAGGGTGTTTTATATTAACTAGTATATAGTACCATCTATTTATGCTAATATTAATTATACAGGCCTACACACGTTTTGCTGCCATAAAAGTTAAACTGATTCTTGGATATATTTGGGGTGGTGAATCCAAAAATGGCATCGGTTTTGGCCGATTGCCTTTGGAGGGTATAGCATAACAACCTTATATAATGATTCAAGCAGCTTCTTTGCGAGGAAGCCAAGGTGTGGGCTTGCTTACAAGGAAGCTGCTTGAATCGGCGTATAAGGTGGCCATGCAGTAACCCCAAAACTACAGACAGCCAAAACCGATGCCATTTTTGGATTCAGCACCCTCAAAATATCCTAAATTTGTTCAAACTTCCTTGGTAACTAAAAAAAAGTTGGGTTGCTATTAAATTAAATATATGTTCTCACCATGAACTTTAAACTTATCCGGTGGAGTCTGAGTTTATGCCCAGTAAATAATTATAAAGTTCAAACAGTTTATATTTACCTTTTGTATTAATTATGATGCAAAGAAGAGCTCAGGCAACATATTTCCATGAGCTGCATATTATATGTCAAAGAGCTGTAGTTTGACCACTCCTAGAACAGAGCTTCTCCTGGGAAATGCCCTAAGCCCACACCATCCTTTCCTCCACACGTCTAGTACTGTCTTTCTTTTCAAATGTGGATGTGTGGGTCTCCAATGGGTCTTCTCGGACTTACAGCATGAGGCTGCAATACTATGCACACTTTTGTGAGAGAATATTGCCTCTGACACATTCTCGGCATCACCTGGCAGGACAAAGTTCCAAACAACACAGTCCTGGAATGAGCTGGAATCCCCAGCGTGTATACACTGCTGAAACAGAGACGCCTGCGTTGGCTCGGTCATGTCGTGAGAATGGATGATGGCCGGATCCCAAAGGATCTCCTCTATGGAGAACTCGTGCAAGGAAAGCACCCTACAGGTAGACCACAGCTGTGATACAAGGACATCTGCAAGAGGGATCTGAAGGCCTTAGGAGTGGACCTCAACAAGTGGGAAACCCTGGCCCCTGAGCGGCCCGCTTGAAGGCAGGCTGTGCAGCATGGCCTTTCCCAGTTTGAAGAGGCACTTGGCCAACAGACTGAGACAAAGAGGCAAAGAAGGAAGGCCCATAGCCAGAGAGACAGACCAGGGACAGACTGCACTTGCTCCCAGTGTGGAAGGGATTGTCACTCCCAAATTGGCCTTTTCAGCCACACTAGATGCTGTTCCAGAACCACCATTCAGAGCGCGATATCATAGTCTTTCGAAACTGAAGGTTGCCAACTGAACTGCCCCATTGACAACAATGGGACTTCTGAGTAGACAAGCATAGGTTTGGGCCCTCAGTCTGAGAATACTCCTAGGGTGTTTCTGGGCCAGGAAGAGGAGATAGAATCTTGGCGTGCACCGCTGCCTCCAAGATCCTCCCCTTTCTACCCCAGCCTGACCCATTTCCCACCCCAAACCACCCAATATCTTCCCCTGAACCACCCTCTCCACTGACCTACCTGCTTCAGCAGTGGAAGTAGGTCAGTAGGAGGTAGGTCAGTGTCCTGCTGGTTCAGGGCTCCCTGGCTCCCATGGCATTGCTAGCTAGCTACCCACTGTTAGTTGTGGGCCCTGCCATACGCTAACTGATTGTGAGATCCATCAGCATAAGGCCCAGATAGAATTGGGAGGTCAAAGTTGAGACTTGCTGGCAAAGAGTGCTTTGCTGATTTCGATGAAAGGAGCTGAAAGAGCTTAGAAATTAATTCTTCATTTTTTCCCCTGTATTTGTGGGTGACAAAATTATCTGTGATGCAAAGCGATAATAGCATTAGGGATGTTGTGATATAATTGTTTATTAGATAATGTCAAATCAGGTAACGGGACATTATGTCTCACACTGTGATGAAATTAGTCCCCCCTGGACGATATATTCCAGAACCAATGGAAGAAGAATCACCTAATTGTCATTCCTGAACAGCAGAATTGCATTGGAATAATTAGGGTTTCTGTAGTGTTAATGTGGCATCTAAAGAAAGCATTTATAGGCTTATATCGCAGTGGCAATTACACACCAGTAAAGCTGGGTAAATCATGAAATTTTTCTTTCAATATCTAACCAGTAGCTGAGACCCAGTGGCAGACCTCCCCAGCCCTGAACTCCGGGGCAAAGAACTGCGATGGCGCTCCCCCCGTGGGATGCCACCGCCCCCATTAATGAATTCACCCCACCCCCACACTCACCACAACATTCTGGAACCTCGCACAACTCCAGGACACACCAGAGCACTCTTAAACTGTGCTTCCAGCAAACCAAAAGCACAGTTTCTGACTCCGTCGGGAGCCTCTGTGAGGCTTCTGTGCAGTCCTAGAGGCACGCAAGGCTGCGTAGCCCAGGGCATTTGCCCCTTTTACTTAATGGCAGGTCTGCCACTGCTGAGTCCCATCTTGCATGAGTTTGCCCCCTGTTCATTCAAAATTCCACACTGAAAGTCTTGTCACTCATCTATCTTTATATTTGTCATCAGCAGTCTGTAGTTCTCCCAAGATGTTGTAGAATCTGGATAAGTCGCCTTTCTTGGTAAGAGAAATAGCATCCATTTTTTCAAATGTTGTCATCGGTCAACAAATATTAAAGTTTCTCTGCAAACCGCTTCAGTTTGGAGGAGATTGATTAACGGGAGGAGAGTGGCCATAACATTTCTGTGCCATTTCATCTGAAGTCACGATTGTATCCCGTTTGCAAAATCAAGTATTCTAGATACATTGTCTTCTAGCCAGAAATTGGCTCACTGAGTGTGAATTCAAGGGGGGGGGGGAGCCTTAATTCACATCCATTTTTTTTCCACTGTGACTATGTGTTCTGCAAAAGCCTAATTTAAGCACAATCTGACAGGCTGCAAAGCAACTAGCAAAATAATGGCCCACTAATCACTACATTGTTTTCCCGTGAAGAAACCCACTAGTTTCTCACTGATGGTTTCTCATGCAGCCTGGTGTTACCAAATGATTCTATGTTAACTAGGAGAATAATTTAAGGGTAGGGAAAAAAAAAACTAGAGACCAGCATTTAAATAGCCTGGAAGCGAACAAAATCCATCACATGATTTTAGTTATGCGGATCTTGTGAAACCGGAAGTGACTTGTGTTTTTTCCTCAAAAACAAGTCATAACTCGTAAACTTGAGTCTCTTAACTCAAGTATGGCACCCACCAGCCCATTCTGTGGTGCATTTCTGTGCGACTAACAGACTTGGTGAGAGGAATGTGGGTTGGTTCCAGGAGGTGGGGGCTGGGGAGAGGAGGGAGGAAGATTGCATGAGGCTAGGGGGAAGAACCAGAGGAAGGTGGGGGCATCCAGGATAGGGGGTGGTGGTGGTGGATGAAATGAAGGACTTCAGCACATCACTGACCAATGGCAGATGGGAACATCAGGGCATTGTTAAATGAGAAACCAACTCACACAAACACCACCAGCACCTCTGTGTTTTCTGCGGAGCCACAGCTGACTTGCAGCTTGACTGGTTTTTTTTTAAAAGACTCAAACATTTGACTCTAAAAACACCCCTGGATGAGTTGCGAAGGCCACCTGTTTTGACTCATTTGCAACTCGGATCAAGGAGCGGGGACTTAGGACTGGACTCGGGACTTGAGGATGTGGCTCTGGGACATCCCTGCTGCTTTGTTTGGCAAGCACCTGTACATTGCCGTCACTGCCTGGAATGGCGCCAAAGGTCAGTGGGAAGGGCTGCTTACACAGCACATTGTGGAGCCTGGTTGGCAACCTTCAGTCTCGAAAGACTATGGTATAAGCCTACAGCACCCAATATTCCCAGGCGGTCTCCCATCCAAGTACTAACCAGGCCTGACCCTGCTTAGCTTCCGAGATCATGGTATAAGCCTACAGCACCCGGTATTCCCAGGCGGTCTCCCATCCAAGTACTAACCAGGCCTGACCCTGCTTAGCTTCCGAGATCATGGTATAAGCCTACAGCACCCGGTATTCCCAGGCGGTCTCCCATCCAAGTACTAACCAGGCCTGACCCTGCTTAGCTTCTGAGATCAGACAAGATCAGGCATGTGCAGGGTAACAGTTGCTGCCGTGGAGCCTGTAGTACTTATCATTCCCCCCCACCAGCTACACCACTGTGTGTATTTATCTGGTTTCACAACCTTCAGGACTGCAAACGGTGCTCATCTCATTGTTTTAAAGGGTTCCGTGTCAGACGATAAGCTGAAAATGATCAAACGGTTGCGCTGAAATAATAACCTTCCGGACAGCTTGATAGCACTTCTTTTGAGATTTATGGGTGGTGTTTATTAACCCTGCGGAAAAGGCCAGTTTTTAAAAGAAAATATTGTGAAGTCATTTGGTCGCCTTGGAAATCCTGCATCGAGGCCCAGGGCAGGCTGGAATAAAGCCGATAGGACCACTCAGATTTGTAGCTCCACTTCCATTATACCCCATAATTCATTAAACCAGCTGCCAGTCAGCAGGGTTACGAAACCATATATCAGGGACAAGTTATTTACTCAGTATAATGAGGCATCTGCTGAGGTGAATGAGACTCGCTGCCTCTTTTCACACATCGCCACATTTACCTTGTAGCAAAGCAGTAGGAGATGACCCTCGTAGAGCACGAGCACATAGGGCAGCTACACCCCACTGTATTTGCACCAATAAAATTCCCAATTACCTCAGCGAGAGTTCAGCTTCGGCATGGCCTATAAAAAATGACTCCTTAAGAAATTTATGTGCTGTACTATTGAAATATAGGTTTGTAAGCTCAGTCCAGACTCTCTCTCTCTCTCTCTCTCTCTCTCTCTCTCTCTCAGTGCCAGTGCCGACCTCCATTCATGAAGCCAAAAGGAGTGATGTGCAGCCCAATCCTGAGCTGCCCATTGCATGGGGCTGCAGTGGTGCCGAAAATGGCTGCCGCTGCATTCTGCGTGCTCCAGGCAGCCACCGGCGGCTCCTCAGGAGAAGGGGGCTTTCACCCCCCCCCCCCGGGTAAAGCAAGAAACCCCACAATGGGGCTACTCAATTCTGTGACGACCCAATGGAAGCTAGGAGTTGTTTGATCTAGCACAGTATTTCTCAACCAGTGGTACTCGTACTACTGGTGCTACTTGAGGTGGTATCTAGTGGTATGTACGGGACCCTCAGACCCCCACCACCTGGTAGCAAGGCCAGCAATGCAATATGACAAGCTACAGTAGGAGGTTTGGTGGCAGAGCTTTTTGCATGCTCGACAAAGTCCTCCTGTCCACCCTGAGCCTCTTACCAGTGTCTGTCGCGTTGCATCTGGCCTCCCAATTGGGAAGGAACTGGTGATGACATAATCACCAGTTACTTCTGGTGGTACTTCCAGCGGGGGAACCATGCAAAGTACTGTGGGAGGGACAAACTTTGAGAGATGGTGCACTAGAACTATCGTATGATTTGGTACCCGTCCTGATTGATGTGAGGAATGGTCACATGTACCCATCCAATAGTCTGCCTTGACAGCAACTGAGCATCAGAGCTATTTCATTTCAGGCACGAAAGAGTGTGAGAAAAACTGCTTGCATTACTTCATTGCTGTTTTTCAGACTCCATCATGTACAACAACTACTACTAGTACTACTGGAAGTGGTTCCAACTGGAAGTAGCTGCAGCATGGAAAATTAAAGAAAGATACAGGGACATTGGTATTTGATGCACAAGGTCAAGCATTACAAATAAATGTTAGGAGGACAATAGTGGAAAAGATCTCGAATGATGCCAGGTGAGGAGCTGCAAAGAAAAAGATGAAACAACGAATCACATTGTAAGTGGGTGCAACACAATCACACAGAGCAGTAAACGGCCGCGGTGAAGTCACTGCTGTGCTGCGCTGGAACTTGTGCAAGGAATAGAAAATAGCATCAGTAAAGAAGTGGTGGGAGCTCATGCGTGAAAAGGTGGTAGAAAATGAGCGGGTCAAAATCTGGTGGGACAGATTTAAAAAAAAAATGGGAACACAACATACCTGATATAACCGTGGTTGAGAAGACACAAGTGATGCTTATTGATGTGGCCATTCCATGGGCCAATCAAATCAAGGGGAAAAATTGGAAAAAGATCACAAAACACAAGGCCTGGAAATTGAAAATACAGCACCTTTGAGGAAAGGTAACAACAAACCACCCCGATTGTCATTAGTGCAGTAGGTGCAGTCCCCAAGGCCCTTAAGGAATATCTGGCCGATATAAGCATTGACAAGATAACAGCTGAACAACTGCAATGAGCTAGGAACATCAAATGTTACCCAACAACATCACACCAGTTCTTAAATTCTTGGACAGAGTTTACTTTACTCAGCGTGTGGTTGGTCTGTGGTCTCTGGAACTCATTGCCACAGGATGTGGTGATGGCATCTGGCCTAGATGCCTTTAAAAGGGGATTGGACCAATTTCTGGAGGAAAAATCCATTACGGGTTACAAGCCATGATGTGTATGTGCAACCTCTTGGTTTTAGAAATGGGTTATGTCAGAATGCCAGACGTAGGGGAAGGCACCAGGATGCAGGTCTCTTGTTATCTGGTGTGCCGCATTTGGTGGGCCGCTGTGAGATACAGGAAGCTGGACTAGATGGGCCTATGGCCTGATCCAGAAGGGATGTCCTTATGTTCTTAACTAGGCCTTGCAGGTCTTAAGGCCTTGCAGGTCTTCTTGTTGTCTTCTTGTTGTCTGGTGTGCTCCCTGGGGCATTTGGTGGGCCGCTGTGAGATACAGGAAGCTGGACTAGATGGGCCTATGGCCTGATCCAGAGGGGATGTCCTTATGTTCTTATGAACTAGTGAGCACCCAAAAATTCTAAATGCAAAAGGTCCACAGCGCATCCCAAACTTCTAATATACATGCGTAAGCACCTGGAGCACATCACAGGTGGGTTTTAATTCCTCCATCACTGTCAGGAAGCACACAACAAAGCAATCCCACCGCAGGTAAGAAATAAGGAATTTTGAGGATGGTTGCACACAGAGACAGTTCTCGTACAAAAGTTATTGCCCACAGCAGGGGCATAACTAGAAATTCATCCTCAACCTGGAGGATTCATCGGTTCAAATCAAGGGGCTGTTGGAAGCCTGTAGACATGATTTGACTTACAAATCCCTTTTCTCGGAGCCAGATCTATCATGTTGCAGGACCCCCAAATTGTGACACAGTCTTAAAATAATATTACTTTTTATATTGCTTCTGTTTTCCTTCAAGTTTGCTTTTGATGGTCATGTTTTCTTCAAATTTCTCTTCCTTTTCAACAGAATTTCTCTCTTTTTTCAAGCTT
This sequence comes from Tiliqua scincoides, assembly GCF_035046505.1. Lineage (NCBI taxonomy): Eukaryota > Metazoa > Chordata > Lepidosauria > Squamata > Scincidae > Tiliqua > Tiliqua scincoides. The sequence goes on along the minus strand of NC_089827.1, from coordinate 9,268,934 downwards.
CTTGCTATTTTCCTGGCCATTGTAATTCTCCAGCGGCTGTCCTTTGCCAATTGCATTGCACTGACATAGGTATGTGTTATTTATCTGAAAATATATATATTCGACCTTTGGCTCACTACCTTTAATTCAAACTATGCAATCCATAGGAAAATTATGTAGGGGGCTGGATAGAGTGGATAGAGAGACGCTCTTTTCCCTTTCACATAACACCAGACCCAGGGGACAGCCACTAAAGTTGAGTGTCGGGAGAGTTAGGACAGACAAAAGAAAATATTTAAGCATGTAATTAGTCTGTGGAACTCCTTGCCACAGGAAGTAGTGACGGCATCTTGCCTAGATGCGTTTAAGAGGGAATTGGACCAATTTCAGGAGGAAAAGTTCATCACGGGTTACAAGTCATGGTAGGTATGTGCAAGGTAGAGGTAGGCTGCCTCTATTTGCCAGATGCAGGGGAGGGCACCAGGACACAGGTTGTGTCTGTTGTCTAGTGCGTTCCCTGAAGCATTTGGTGGGCCACTGTGAGATACAGGAAGCTGGACTAGATGGGCCTTTGGCCTGATCCAGTGGGGCTCTTCTTATGTTCTTATGACTACTAAATTAATTCATGAGTCAGACTGAAAACAGGAAAGCAGATGTTAAAAATCACAGAAGGAGGACAAAGAAACCACTGGTGTTCCTGGGGGAGGGACATCAGGGGGGAAGTACCACAGGGTGCCATGCCTGTGAGTCCTGTGGGGGCAGCCCTGCTGCCCACGCCCGCCACCATGTACTGCTGGACCTCTGGAACCCTTTAGAGGTCCGGGAAAGCCTTGCGCAGCATCCATTGGCCCTTCAAAAGCCTTCCGAGACCACTGGAGGGCCATTAAACATTACTTCTGGTTTCTAATGGAACCATGGGTGTCTTCAGATCTGTGCCAGCTCCGCAGCTCAGGATGGGGCCTAGGATTCGGCAGCCATCCCCATCCCAGGCCCAATCCTCCCTCCAGCCTGCCTTCCAGGCCACCCAGATATGCCCCCGCCCTGCCTTTCCCCAGCTCTCCCCCTGCCCTGAACAGCCTCTCTACTGACCTGTGGGGGAACTTAATGCCGGCTGCTCAAGCCACACCTCTTCCTGGTACCAAGGTCCATCACCAACTGGCACTGACCTCTCCGTCGGTGCAACAGGCTCACCAGCAGGGGCGAAGTGCTTTATGGCACTCACACAATGGCTGATGCCAGGGTAGTGCGCCAGCCACCAATACTATCCTGGGTTAAGGATCGGGCCCTAAGTTTTATGTTTTAAGCCTCTAAGTTTGAATTGAAGAGTATCTTCTCTGAGAGAAGATCATGTCCTCACAGAACTTCAGGCTTCAAAGTTCTACTATTCCCCCTTCCTTCCTTCCTTCCTTCCTTCCTTCCTTCCTTCCTTCCTTCCTTCCTTCCTTCCTTTTTATTAGTTTGAAGACATTGGTTGTCCTTGTCAAGGAGTCATCTCAGTTCATGCCATTTCAGAACATGTGGGTGGGGGGGTGAGTGTGTAAGCACAACTTGGAACAACAAAAATGACAAAAACAAAAGATGGTGTTAATAGAAAAGGGGAGGATCAGGAACACAGAATGGAATCTGGAGCACGATCATGTTGCCAAGGTAACTGGGCTGCTTTCATTCACATTTTTCTCTCGCTTTCTTCAGCTTTCAGGACATTTTCTACTAGTTGTGGCACATGTCAGGTTGTACAGCTACCCCCTCTCCTGCAAGCACAAAAGTGCATCTCAGTGACAGTGCTGGAGAGGGATCCGGGAAACGGTGAGAGGCTACGGCAGGGTCTGCGGAATTTATTCTTTCTGAATACATTTTCAATCCGTGGTTGGTGAAATCCACGGCTATGGGACGTGTGGATACAGTGGGCCCACTGTAATATAACCAGAGACAAGTGACAACCAGATAGAACAAACGCAAGACCTTCTGGGAGGCAGGGGCAGTCCAAGCTACTGCATGGTTGGCAGCCTTCAGTCTCGAAAGACTATGGTATAAGCCTACAGCACCCGGTATTCCTGGGCGGTCTCCCATTCAAGTACTAACCAGGCCTGACCCTGCTTAGCTTCTGAGATCAGATGAGATCAGGCACGTGCAGGGCATGAACTGGGACAGATCCTCTACTCTTGCCAATATGTACACAATCCCCTAATTACCCCCGTGTTTTACTTCTGCCCTATTGCCACCTCTCCCCAGATGCCTGGCTGTTGAAGGAAGCAGTTCAGCAGCAAGAAGAGAGGAGGGGAGAACAGTGCAGTAATTCAGTCCAGAGTTCCCGATCCATTACTTCTTCTTGCCTTTGGGCCTGTCCATCCCTCTGCCGCTTCCTCTCACTTGTTCCTGTCTGGTTGTGTTCAAATGAACAAGCTGGGTGGAACATGCTGGGAGTGGAACTCTGCTTCTGGCATGCCTCACAAGGTTGATTTGTTTGAGCAGGGCAGGACCAGGAACAGGTGGGAGGCAGTAGCAGGTGGACCTAAGGAATGGGGATGATTCCACCTTCTTTGTCTTCTCATCCACCTGGAGGAGGAGAAGGTGAAGTGATCCTATCTTGATAGCTCATGTTAGCATGCAATTAGAACAGGATCAGAACTGGGATTACTCAAGGCAGCAGTGCTGGGGGAAGAAGTGGACCCCCACAAACCCTCCTCTTGCTTGCTGTAAGTATCCGCCCCATAGCGTAGCTGAGGTTGAAGTTGGCTTCAAGGGCCTGTAGTGAGTACTTGGCAGAGGTGAGAGTTGAACTATGGAAGTCCTCGTTGGTGGAACTCAGCAATGACACTGCACCAACCCTGAAAACAATGTGCAGTGCTTCGAGACACATCACAAGCATCCCTTGAGCCTTTGAGAAAACGTGTCAAGTCTAGAGCAGTGGTTCTCAGATGTTTAGCACTGGGACCCACTTTTTTAGAGTGAGAATCTGTCAGGACCCACCAGAAGTGATGTCATGACCGGAAGTGACATCATCAAGCAGGAAAATCTTTAACAATCCTAGGCTGCAGTTCTACCTACACTTACCCAGGAGTAAGTCCCATTTACTATCATGGTTAAAAGCATGTACATAGTAGCCTGTTAAAAGTACAGAGCTGTAACATTTCCCTAGATGCAGTCATATACCATGGGAGTATCAAGTTTAATATATCAAAAATAAAATAATGTAATGAATGGGGATCCACCTGACATTGGCTCATGACCCACCTAGTGGATCCCACAGTTTGAAAAACATTGGTCTAGAGGATTGCCTGCCCTCTCCTAACTCTCTTGCTTGTTCTCTCACTCTCCAACCCCCCCCCCCCACACACACACACACACTTCCTAATGTTCAATAGGCAGGATCTGAAGGCACAAAATGTTCCACTATGGAAGAACTAAGCAAGAAAATGCACTTTGGCTAAACTTGGATCTAGTTCTCAGAATTCTCCACTGAAAGAGATCGTCTGTTCTTGAGAGACATGGCAGCCTTTGCTTTTCAACACCAGGATATAGTAAATAAGGCATTTCCTCCAGCTATCAAATGCAACAAGGAAACTCAAATTGAGAGGACCATAAGCTCTTTAAAATGAGCAGCCCATGCATTTTTAACAATGATGACTTACATACTGATGATTCAACACAATCCCACTACAGAAAACTTTAATTATACTCCAGTTTGAAACTTGTAATGAGCAATATAGGCTCAGGGGGAAATAGCAGTAATTCAGGAAATAGGTGGGAGGCCAGTACATAAATAGGAGGCTTTTTCTAACTCCATATATCTCTTAGAATGGAATGTAGCAGCAAGTTAAAGTACTACATAGTCAAAGCGACTCCGTCAGGACTGCATCTTAGCTATGAGGATGGTTTAATAGCAGTGTCCTAGGCTGCAATCCTACACACATTTATCTGGGAAGAAGTCCCATTAAACCCAGTGGAGCTTACTTTTCAGAAGGCTTGCATAGGATTTTGCTGATATTCATTAAGAAATTACAACCGTTCTTTTCTGAGGCCAACTCAACCAACTCCATTGTATTCAAGCTGTGGCTGACAGCCCAATCCTATTGAGCTGCAGTGGAGACGGAGCTCGCACTCCGCTGGTGCGCATTGTCGCAAAAACGCTATAGAGTGCTTTGTGACAGGGCTTCTTGGTGGAAACGCCAAAGCCTTCCTTTGTGTGCTGGTGGGTGCAGGTGCCCACTGGAGCAGGTGAGACTGGTGTAGAGGTGGGGGAGGGATGGAATGGGGTGGGGGACAGCAGCAACTGGGACGGGCGGATCAGGCCCAAGAGGGGGCGAGATCAGCGGCACTGGTGCATGCTATATTCTACCCCTCTTCCCAGGCCTGATCCACCAACATGGATCATCACAGACCTGCACCAACAATATTGCTGGCGCAGGTCCGAGTTCACCCATATCGGCTTACCCATGGGCAAGGGGACAAATGTCCCCCTACACCAAAGAGACCTCCAGCAGCCAAAATTCCCCAATGGGATGCAATGTAGCCCACACTGACGCTGCTGCATGGCCGCGTGGGGATTTCACTAGGATTGGGCTGTGAGCTGCCAAGCAGGACTTTCTCTCTTAGCCTAGCCTACCTTACAGGATTGCTGTGAGGGTGGAACGAAGTGGAGAGAAACCATGTATGCTACCCCCGAGCTTCTTGAAGAAATTTCAAGATACAAATGAGAGAAATAAATACGCAACTGGAGATCGATTTGCTGAACTTGCTTATTTGTGTCACAGATGCTGCTTGAACCCTAAGTGCTTTTTACACAGATTAATGGACAGAGTGGATAGGGAGATGCTCTTTACACTCTCACATAACACCAGAACCAGGGGACATCCACTAAAATTGAGTGTTGGGAGAGTTAGAACAGACAAAAGAAAATATTTCTTTACTCGGTGTGTGGTTGGTCTGTGGAATTCCTTGCCACAGGATGTGGTGATGGCAACTGGCCTGGACGCCTTTAAAAGGGGATTGGACAAGTTTCTGGAGGAAAAATCTATTACGGGGTATGCTCAACCTCCTGATTTTAGAAATGGGCTATGTCAGAATGCCAGATGCAAGGGAGGGCACCAGGATGAGGTCTCTTGTTATCTGGTGTGCTCCCTGGGGCATTTGGTGGGCTGCTGTGAGATACAGGAAGCTGGACTAGATGGGCCTATGGCCTGATCCAGTGGGGATGTTCTTATGTTCTTATGTAAGGACTTTCCTACATAGGTTTTAGTTACAAAATGCCTTCTCAAGAGGAGAGACTATCTAATTTTAAAAATCAAACATCTGCTTAGGAAGCAGCTGCCCAAAAGCTTCACACACACTTATTCTTCCTTCATTCACTCTATGAAGAGAATTTCAGTTGTGCAGTGAAGGGAAATTCAAAAGCCTATTTCAATGTCTTCTGAAGGTGACAGAGTGGGAAGTTGTCCTTCTAGGAGAGTAAACAACATTTACATCATTTCTGCCCCTAGGATGACTGTGTCTTCAGCATAGTCATCCCCCATCTGTTGGGCAGATGGAATGGAAAACAGCATCACGGCCGAGAGACGAATTAGATGTGATGGCTCCAAGGCCACCAAGTCCTGTGGTGAAGGTCCATGGAACCACCGTTTAAAAGTCTCCTACACCATTTTTGTTTTTTTGGCCCATGGTACGTAGGGCTGTAGGGTGAGAACGCCGTAGTCCCCGTGTCAGCCTTGGGGTTCTGGCTGCTGATAAAATTCAAGAAGCTGACCTGATGTAAATGATCCCTTTTTGAAAATGCCTGACAGCCCTTATTGAAGAGGATTGTCAGCGCTGAAAAAAGCTTTTCAACACCCAGAGAGTAAGCAGTGCCAGTGGGCAGGTCTGCATCATCCAGTGGGTGCTGTTTCCAGCCCAATGGCCACAAGGGCAGAGACATACTGCACCAGGGGGGTGAAGGGTGTTGTATCCTGTTTGGGCCTCTTCAGCCTAGAAAAGAGACGCCTGAGGGGGGACATGATTGAGACACACAAAATTATGCAGGGGATGGACAGAGTGGATAGAGAGATGCTCTTTACACTCTCACGTAACACCAGAACCAGGGGACATCCACTAAAATTGAGTGTTGGGAGGGTTAGAACAGACAAAAGAAAATATTTCTTTAGTCAGCGTGTGGTTGGTCTGTGGAACTCCTTGCCACAGGATGTGGTGATGGCGTCTGGCCTAGATGCCTTTAAAAGGGGATTGGACCAATTTCTGGAGGAAAAATCCATTACGGGTTACAAGCCATGATGTGTATGTGCAACCTCTTGGTTTTAGAAATGGGTTATGTCAGAATGCCAGACGTAGGGGAAGGCACCAGGATGCAGGTCTCTTGTTATCTGGTGTGCTCCCTGGGGCATTTGGTGGGCCGCTGTGAGATACAGGAAGCTGGACTAGATGGGCCTATGGCCTGATCCAGAGGGGATGTCCTTATGTTCTTATGAACTAGTGAGCACCCAAAAATTCTAAATGCAAAAGGTCCACAGCGCATCCCAAACTTCTCATATACATGCGTAAGCACCTGGAGCACATCACAGGTGGGTTTTAATTCCTCCGTCACTGTCAGGAAGCTGGACTAGATGGGCCTATGGCCTGATCCAGTGGGGCTGTTCTTATGTTCTTAAGGAGCAGAGGAAGGGCAGAATGGAGGCAGGAAGGGGGTGCTTTAGGGTGAGGGAGGGCAAGCAGGGGGATGGTTCAGGCCAGGTAGGGAACAGGGATGGCCGAGGAGGTTGTATCCTAACCCCCGTCCCACACCTGAAAGCCCTACATGGAGCTACTCGGTTCTGCACCAGTGATTCAGCTGGCACAGATCCGAGTAGCCCCAATGAGCAGGCCGGAGCTCTTCCCATGGGGCTCTACAAATGTTCCCTTACCCCGAAGAGACCTCAAGCCTGCTCCGTTTCAGTGCTGGATACAGCATTGGCCCAGCAGCCCCACTACTGGATAGGATTGGACTGTGAAGTGGTAGTTATTTACGTAGCACCATCTTGAGTAAGGACTACTACCTGTACTGTCTATCACTCCAGTGCATGGGGTAGGAACCTCTGCAGACACTACAGCAGGTACAAGAGGAGCCATAAGGGCTCTTTGGTGGCGTCCGATAAGGGAGGTGTCATATTTAAAAGGAACCAAAGACTGTATACAGAACAACCATTGGTTTCATGCTTTCCAGATGGGGATTTGACAGAACAGCTCTGCCCTTAATTTTTAGTCCGTATCTAGCACAGAGAGCGAGGAATTAAACATTCAATTTGATACATTTTTCTGTCTGTACTAATGCTACTTTGTCCTTCGAAGGGCGAGAATACCGCTGTCTCATATTTAATGAAACACAGCGATGATATTTACTTTATTTGATTCCCCTTCCTTATCCTCATACATTTTTTAAACCCTACAACACCTGAATTTTAATGCCTCGGTAATTCTCCATGTGAAAGGACCGCTTCGAGCTATGGCTAAACTGACACGCACTGCCTCCAAATCTTTTAATCGCCGTGCGTGAGTGAGGCTGACTTGGTAAAATCTGTTTATTAGGTTTGAAAGACATTATTTTTTTAACAAAAATCTATTCTGGGGATATGGAGGTTTGTCAAGGAGGTAGGCAACTTTGTCAGAACCAAACAACAACTCTCGATTATTTCCTATTAAGGAATCCAGGCTGCCTGTGCTGTAATCTAATTTACTTTGATTGAAAACATTGGCAAAAGCACCTTCTATTGCTAAAACATCTTTCAAAAGAGGAGCGGGCCAGACATTTAACATGGATTTTGCAGATAATTAATGTTTCCGTAAGATAGCTGGGAGAGGGTAATTTTAATAGTGGAGAGGCACTTCTATTTACAGAGTAGGCCATACAGAAGAACAAGTACTGGTTATTATGAACTCTTACTTCCGATCAAAGATTTAGAACTCTACAGTGGCATAGCTAGAGGGGGTGCGAGAGGGAGTGGGAAGGGGGTGTTTTGGGGCAGGTTGAGGGCATATAATTTTGTCACCTATGTAAACCACTGAGTGAATGACTTTTTAAAAGCAGTATATAAACATTCAGCATTGCCAACAGAGTATGTACTTTATGCTATGGTGGGGAGGCAACCAGACAGCCCAGGAGAGATAAGTAAAGATCAGTTTTACTTACCTCTCCACAGGTTGCCAGGCCACCAGTAGGTCTCCTATATCAGCTCTTTAGCTGGTCTAAGTTCAAATTGAGTACTGGGGGTGGCTCCAGACCAGCAAAAGGGAGTAGGATCCAGTGCACGCTCCAGCCACTCCAATCCACCTCCTTCCACCCCAAACTGTCCCCGCTCTTCCTGAACCCTGCCCCAAATTGCCCATGAACCACTCCTTACACCCAGCTGATCTAAGTTTCTGGTATCACTAGGGCTTGTGTCACACGGTGCGGGAGGCCAGCACACCACCCCCATAATGAACCTCCTCCCATGCTGTGGGTGGAGCAACGCCCCAAGTGGTGGGCGTGGTGGTGTATGATAGACCTACTCCTACTGGTTTTTTTGGCTATAACCTTTGGTAGAATAGAGATATTTCGATGTGGTTTATTTCATTGCATTCTGCATGAAATTACACATCAATTGATATATAACATGATGCTATTATTCGAAAATACCAAGATTTTGAAAATGTTGCTGAGTAGTGGTGTCACCGTCACATGCGTGTCACCCGGTGTGGCCCGCACTCCGCCGGCGACATAACTGCCTACGCCACCTAACCTGCTCTGGTGCACCTTCTGGTAGCCACTGCCATGCACATGGGGACTCTGGTAGTTTGTGCTGGTGACCCCAAAGTGCATGAGAGCAGCATGACTTTTACAATGCTACAGTGGCACTTAAAGCAGTAGGTTGGGAGTTCTGCCACAGAAAGCACCCTATGGGATTGGGTTTAAGTCCATTCAATTTAGTGGGCTTAAATCCTCCTAAGTCTGTCTTGGACTGTGGCCTACTGAAACGTAAAATCCATGATGACATTACCGAGCTTGCTTCTGCTTGTCCTTTTCCCCCATTTGTGTGACAGTGTTATCTTTCCTAGTTTTTTCCACCCTTTTAACGCCCTTTAACAGAGGAAATCAAGTGAACTCAGCCGTTGGTGCAAAAGCGACACTTTTCCATGCAAAATCTGCAGATGGAGAAAAGGAGTGTTATGTACCGAGTGGGAAAGAAAAACCTGTGGTCGTCCAGCATACATAGTCACAAAATTCTTCAGGGTTGCCAGGGATCATGACCTCATGCGGATCTGAGAAATAAGCCAGTGGTGCAAGTGAAATGCTATTGCTTTCCATTGCTTTTGTTCGTCTTTCCAGTCATTCTCCCCCTCTGAAATACAGAATAGCCTCAGAAGCACTTGAGATACAGAGCCTTTGCACATCCTTGAGTATCCCACTGTTGACTACTGCAGATGCAGCTCTCCCTTCTTCCGGCCACAGCAATTGTTGCACCAGTCTCCAGTGCATGCTTGGAACTGCCCTTGCTGGATCATGCCCCCGGGGTTCCTGTTGGTGTGCTGCTTGTGGAGGGGCAGTGGAGGAGAGCAGGCAAACGGAAACACCCCATCCTCCACCCGTCTGCTGTCTAAGATGACTGTGGCCCAATCCTATCCAATTTTCCAGCACCTATGCAGCCACGAAGCAGCCCCAAGGTAAGGACCAAACCTTACCTTACCTTACCTTGAGAAGCCCTCCTTGATTCCCCACCTATGCAAGATGCAGCACATGCCCTGTTGGCATGCTAGCATTGGCAATGGAACTTTGGAAAGCATCAGGCCCTGCATCACTCATTCTCATGGATGGCCTGACCTTGCATAGACAGGAAACTTCATGAGAGGGGAAAGACTGGACAATTTGCAATGGCTTTTCCTCCTCAAAAGCGGTCATGTCGCTTTGTACTTGGGTCTGTGAAATTCAGTGCCACTAAATTATCTTGCGCTGATCAGGAGTTCCAGTGTCACATAATTTCACATTTTGTTTCACAGGAATTTCACATAATTTCCTGGCACATTTTGGTGTGCCGTCCACCCATTAACAGGAAGGATTTATTCTGCTGATGGTCCAATCTGTTCAGCAAAAATGCTTGTAAGTAATGCAGAAGAAAATGACTTTGTATCCAAATTTTAAAAAATATGCAGATAAGCTAAATCCCAATTCCTGAAACTATTCTGTATGGCTGTAATATGTATTCATCATCAAGGGACAACTCTCTTTCTGCATAGTTTTAGAATTGAAATATCCCTTTATGAAAGCAGGGTCTTTATTTGGGTTATTCTAAGTTAGAAGCATCCCTCTCATCTTATTTCCTCTTAACCCCTATTTATGGTCCTTGCCATCTGTCTGACTGGATTCCTGGAGAATGTCCCAAATATTTCAAGACATTTGAGAACAACCAGCTGCCTGTGATCACAATTAGAACTCCATGCTTAACCCTGTATATAAAATAGATATACAGAGGTATGAGGAACACCATACGTGACACCTATCTACTCATAATTCTTCTTGTCAGTGTCGTAAGTGACACGGTTCTCATTCATAGTTCCACTTTTTTTAAGTTGACATCATAGAGGGGTGGCATCCTCATTCACGGGCTCACTGCAGTGACTTCCCCCTTACAGTGACGTCCTCCTTATCCACAGACTAAGCATCCATGGATATGACTTAACACGGATCCCAAATTTGTAGTGGAGGACCACCTGGACTTGACCAGAAATCCCTTCCAGTCACGTCCGGGAGGAGGACTTCTGAGGTTCGGTCGCATCTGAAGGCCTCCCGGAGGCTTCTGGAATGCACTTTCAGTTTGCCAGCAGATGCATCCCCTCCAGGGGCTTTAACTATCCTTGGAATTTGATATCCTCAGGAGGTCCTAGAACAGATTCCTTGTGGACACCATAGGCCCACTGTACTGCTTTGCTTAACTACAAACTTTAAAGATATATATTCACTATAAAACCTTCTATTCAAGACCAAATTAGACAAGCGGCCCAATTCTAAACTGGGAAACACCAACGTACCATCAGGTAGACCAGCGCAAAGGCAGTCCCATTATGAATGAATCGATTTGGCCTGGAAGGGGTATGCGATCGGTGGCACCAGCATGCATCTTATCCATTTCTTGGGCATGATCTGCAAACATGGATCAGTTTGGACTTGCACCAATGATATTGCTGGCACGGGTCCAAGTTGGCCCATTGCAGCTTGCTGGGGCTTACCCCAAGGAGACTTCCAGCAGCAAAATTCTCCTGCGGGGTGCCACATAGCGACACAGGTATTTAGTTAGGTTTGGGCTGTTAAACATACAGATACTATGAATGGATTTTATATTTGGTAGAGAAATGAGATAGCGATTTCTGTAGTGAGTACTTGTGATCAAATTTTTATTTATTTGAGTGTGCATCTGATGTTCTTTTTATAGCAAAACTCAATCACATTATTAATATAAAAAATTCCATTACCCTAATAACTCAAGGAGCATCTCAAACATCTGATGGTTTTTTAATAGAGACACTTATTGGTTATCCGGTTCTCACAAAATATTTTTCCTCCTCTGAGCAATGCACGTGTAAGAAGATATATGTACTAAGAGGGTGGAAAGTCTTAGTTGGGAGGATCTGGAAGGGTGAAAAGAATAACTGCTCCTGCAGATAGATACAGGAGAGCTTATCACCATCACCCCCCTTCACTGTCATCCACTAAGCAGTTGAAAGTAGGGATACAGTTGAAGTTTAGAATTAGAGAGTTCAGAGCAGAAATTTCTCCATCTGTAGGATCTGATCCAAATTTCTCTAAATTTTAAAACTGACTCGTACTTAGTTTAAATCCTGCTAATCTTCTTTGCCACAGCACCTGCCCCCTTCCCTTTCCTGCTGAAATACAAGTCTGTTTTATGCAGAATGTGGGGCACAGGAAAAGCTTGTGGGGCACAGGAAAAGCCAACAAAAGCTTTCCACGTGCAATGTTAAATGTATTTAAATTCATTTGCCCGGGGTGCAGGCCTATTCATAAGTTATCACTAGCGCGCTGGCAGTTGATAGCTCGAACAGGTATGCCACTGGTAGAGCCTTTCTGACGGCTTCTGTCAACACACGGTAAGAAAGGAAGTGGGCATCAGGGCAGTGGTTCCCAAAATTATGTGGCTAACAGCATCCCGCAGCCTTTTCTTCCGGGCTGCCACCATCTTGGATCTCACAAAGTGTCAAATCCACCATAAGTCCAAATTCCCCTGCTTCCTGCGTAGCTAGGCAGGTCTGTGCCCAGGGTGGGCGTTTCATGATGATGTCGTCATATCAACCCTGCATCATCACGTCGCCCCTCCCTGCATTGGTACATCTCCCTCCCCCAGTATCCAAAATGGTTCCAATTTGGAGCCAAATCGACACAGGAGTGGGTGGGAGGGCTAATCAGTGCTCTGCTTGTCACTCTGAGTACCGCGCACCCCACCGCACCCCCTGCAGAGAACCCCTCTTCACCGGACTCGCTACACTACTGCTCCCAGTGTACCACTTCAAGCAATCAGGATTCTTTTTCATACCAGAAGTTAGTACCAGTGGAATATGGCTAGATTATTATAATTATATTATACATATAATATGGCTAGATTATTATAGAGTAACTTATCTAGATATAATTAACTCAAGTGCTGATATTTTTTTACTGAAATACATACATAGATGAATGGTGCAAAAAAAAATAAAAATTCACCTTCTACTTGATGTGGGGAGCTTAAGTAGTAACATTGCCTGTTGGCTCAGCTGCAAATTTGTCTAGTTTTCTTTCTATTGTCGGGTTGTCCATTTTAAATATCACATTTTTACTTGGTTACCAGGGCATCTGTTTTTTTCTAGCGCCGACAAATGTCAGGCAATCTGTAGAAAGAACATAACTGCTTGACGTGCACAGATCTTTAAAGATGATCTCATCTGGCACCTGGGAGGCTGAAGGCAATCTTTTTTAAAAGTACTTTATCTGGAGAAATGGGTTCATAATGGCTGGTGAGTTGCTTCTGAAAAAGAAAACAAAAAGAAAAGATTACATCCAGATCATGCCATTATTTTAAAAAAAAATGATCTAGAAGTTCACATCTAGGTCTTTTTGATTGGAAAACCTTTGTTTATACAGTTGTTTTTTAATGCACCTGGTTCATGTGTAAATGCTTTGTAACATAATAGTATCTTTATTGGGTCTCACATTTTAGTCTAGAATCCTGTGGTCAAGAATTGACTGATTACTCCCATCAATATGTGAAGTTCAGGGCCTCTTTTTTTCCAGTGTGGTCTTCGCTGGTCTTTGTACATCGGGGTTGTAATGTCACAGCAAGACTGCTGTGGCTGGTCCAGAGAAGATCAAACACCAGGCCAGTAAACATTTTGACTTACCTCTACCAGGCTGTCTGGGCATGTCGTCGTCGTCGTCCCCAACCATAGCATGGATCACAAACTTGGTTGGTGCTACAGAATTGCACACACTGGTGGAGGATAGGATTGGGCTGCCTGCCATTGACTCTCCTAAGAGCTGCCAAAGAGATGGTATGTAGCTCATGTTGCACTAAGGCTACCCTCCTAGGCAAATGTGTAAAGAAGTAATAGATGACTGGGGGGCATAAATGTGGGGGTATCAAGCTCCTGAACTTCAAAATTTACCGTCATAACACTGGTCTTCCTTCCTCCCGCCAGGTCATAGTGCTGAGTGACAGTAGCTATTGCATATAGCTCTTTCTGATCTTAATTGGAAGTTTTTTTAGAGCCCCGTCTTGCCTCAGATCCTTATTTATTCCTTCCTTTTCTGCAGGTCCCTTTTTCCTTCATTTACTTTTCCCTCTGGTTCATTTTTCTCAGTCCATGACATACAGCAACCTTGCCTCTGTTATCTTCTAGAACTTTTTTCCAGCCTTCACAGCACAGAGATACTCCTGCCCCCAAGACCTATGTGAAGTGTTCATTCCAGCCTGATCACATTCCCCTTCCTATAGAAGCAGAACACATTGCTTTCTGAGCAACCAGAATGTTTGTGAACATTCCATGATGTAAGACCGGGTCAGTCAAGCTGTCTTAGAAGCTTAATCATGACAAGCCCAACATAATAATAATATAGATTAAAATGAAATCTACCTTCTACGATACTTGATAATAGAGACTGAGGGCTGTCGTTTCTTTAAAAGAACTGTGTGGAGCTGTACATAAAATCATTTTTTCTTTTTCTTTTTTAAGAGTAAAACTGTATTTAGGATTAGAAATGCTGTTGAGATTCTCCTGAGCCATGCTTAGAAATGAATTTCAGGGGCTTGTTAAAACTTGCCTCCAAGGAGCGACAAACTTCACAAGCCTCTGAATTCTTTTTCAACTTGGATTCAAGTTGAGCAAAAAAGAATTTCAACTGCTCTTGCTCATCCGTTCACAGAACAGAGCTCAGTGGTTCCATTGCATTGCATTGGGGGGAGGGGGGGCAAATAGGGAGGTGAAGAACTGACCACCATTCATGGAGATCATCTGGATCAGAATGTTCTTTCACTCACCCTTCCCCCTGTTTTAAGATATGGGGTGGGGGAGAGCCATAGAAGCAGTTAATGGATAAATTCTCCACTGACAGCTTCCACAGCTCTTCTTAAAGAGTGCTCCATGGGACAAGGGGAAAGACTACCTGTGATGGAAGAGACAAGAGAGCATGTGAAGGCAATGTGGGAAGAGGGAAAACAGGTTCAATGCCTAACAAGCTTTGTGACAGCCCTCCAGCTGTCTCTCTCCTAACTGGTTGATATATGGAAGAGGTTTGGGGAATTGGTAGGTACAGTAGAAATTGTGATATCCAGCACCTCTGGGAATGCTAGATATAATAATTTTCTGGATATTAAAATATCTCTGTTGCTATAGCTGTCAGTTTCTCTCGGGATTAAACCTAATCTAAGTTAGAACATAACCTAAACAGGTCAGTAAATTGGGACACAGGATCTAGAGAGCAATAAAAAAATTAAACAAACCCAAATAAAAACTAGCTTGAGGTTACAAAAACAGTCCAGCCTAAGAGAGCAGAACTAGGAGGGGAAGGACCTAGGAAGGGCCAATTCCCAACCCATTAAGAGCCCCAAGCAGTCCATTCAGGAGCCTGCAGAGTAGGTCACGCCCATCAGCAGCCATTTGCCTTCCTGAGCTTTTGTAAACGCACCTGGGAAGGCCAGCCCCCTTTCCATCAGGAAGGAAGGAGGGGGGAGGAGCCAGCCAGGAGTATAAAGCTAGGCAGGCCATCGCGTGAGGCTCTCTGCAGACGCGTGTGGCCTCTGGGAACCAAGTGCCTCTGGGAACTAAGTGCCAGGTAAGGCACGAGAGTTTAGCATCTGGGCGAGTTCAGCAGCAGGGCGAGGAGGCCAGGGCCCCATACACTGCCCTTCCTCTTCCCTTGAGAAGAGGGCTGCTATCCAGTGTACGGTTTTTAAAAGGACCCCTAAATAAAACAACAACAACAACAACAAAAAAGCTATGCAGTCAGACAGCCAGCAGCAGAGTGGGGGCTATCCAGTGTTCTGCATCGAGTGCCACATGTATGATTATATGCCTCTGGGGTTTAAGTCATGGGTGTGTCCTCGGTGCAAGGAGCTCCAGGCTCTCAGGGAACGCGTCCGCTCCCTTGAAGCCTTGGTGGCCGACCTGGAGAAGCGCAGGCAGCCAGAGGAGGACCGTGGGGAGACTTCTGGGGACGATCAGGCTTCGTCCCAACCTCAGGCCTGCAGCTCCTCGGCTGCCCGGGTGGGAAGTCTCGGGACTGGAGGACGTCATCCTGGAGAGGAGGGAAACAATCCCCTAGGGGGGATCCCTTCTCCAGGGGATGGGCCCGTATCCGAGCGCACTCGGGATACTCCTTGGCGGGAGGGGGGTCGGGGGCTTCTTGTAGTGGGGGATTCGATTATTAGAAACATAGAGAGGGGGGTTTGCGACGGATGTGAGGACCGCATGGTGACTTGCCTGCCTGGTGCGAAGGTTGCGGACATCACTTCTCGTCTAGACAGGCTAGTAGACAGTGCTGGGGGCGAGGTAGCGGCTGTGGTGCATGTCGGCACCAACGACGTGGGCAAGTGTAGCTGGGAGGTCCTGGAGGCCAAATTTAGGCTTTTAGGCAGGAAGCTGAAAGCCAGGACCTCAAAGGTAGCGTTCTCTGAAGTGCTACCTGTTCCACGCGCAGGGCCAGCTAGGCAGGCGGAGATCAGGGGTCTCAATGCGTGGATGAGACGGTGGTGTAGGGAGGAGGGGTTTAGATTCGTTAGGCACTGGGGAACGTTTTGGGACAAGCGGGGCCTGTACAAGAGGGACGGGCTCCATTTGAACCAGAATGGAACCAGACTGCTGGCGCATAACATTAAAAAGGTGGCAGAGCAGCTTTTAAACTGATCCCTGGGGGAAGGCCGACAGGAGCCGAGGGGCATCCGGTTCGGGACTCCTCATCCCTATCCCTATGGGATGAGGATGGGGAGGTTAGAGAACAACAAGACAAAGGCAGGGTAGGAGAAGAAATTGGGAAAGGTAGGGTGATGGGATGTGATAGACGGTTTGGCACAATGAGAGGATGCGGGGACAAAGGAGCGAATAAGCAGCCCATCCTGGGGCATTCCGTGTATAAATGCTTTTATGCAAATGCCCGAAGTCTACGAGCAAAGGTTGGAGAACTGGAATGTCTGGTGACAAGGGAAAATATTGACATAGTGGGCATAACGGAAACCTGGTGGAATGCGGAGAATCAGTGGGATACCGCAATCCCGGGCTATAAACTCTACAGGAGGGACAGGCAGGGGCGTGTTGGAGGTGGGGTGGCCCTTTATGTTAAGGAAGGGATAGAATCCAGCAAAGTAGAGATTGAAGGTGGGTCCGACTCCACCGTAGAATCTCTGTGGGTTAAATTACCAGGCTTGTGCAGCGATGTAATACTGGGGGCGTGCTATCGTCCTCCAGACCAGAAATCTGATGGGGACCTTGAAATGAGGAAACAGATCAGGGAGGTGACAAGGAAGGACAGGGTTGTAATCATGGGGGACTTCAATTATCCTCATATTGACTGGGTCAATTTGTGTTCTGGTCACGATAAGGAAACCGGATTTCTTGACGTGCTAAATGACTGTGGCTTAGATCAGCTAGTCACGGAGCCCACTAGAGGACAGGTGACTCTGGATTTAATTTTGTGCGGTACGCAGGACCTGGTTAGAGATGTAAATGTTACTGAGCCATTGGGGAACAGTGATCATGCTGCGATCCGTTTTGATGTGCACGTTGGGGGAAGAATACAAGGCAAATCTCTAACAAAAACCCTTGACTTCCGACGGGCGGACTTCCCTCAAATGAGGAGGCTGGTTAGAAGGAGGTTGAAAGGGAGGGTAAAAAGAGTCCAGTCTCTCCAGAGTGCATGGAGGCTGCTTAAAACAACAGTAATAGAGGCCCAGCAGAGGTGTATACCGCAAAGAAAGAAGGGTTCCACTAAATCCAGGAGAGTGCCCGCATGGCTAACCAGCCAAGTTAGAGAGGCTGTGAAGGGCAAGGAAGCTTCCTTCCGTAAATGGAAGTCTTGCCCTAATGAAGAGAATAAAAAGGAACATAAACTGTGGCAAAAGAAATGTAAGAAGGTGATAGGGGAGGCCAAGCGAGACTATGAGGAACGCATGGCCAGCAACATTAAGGGGAATAATAAAAGCTTCTTCAAATATGTTAGAAGCAGGAAACCCGCCAGAGAAGCGGTTGGCCCTCTGGATGGTGAGGGAGGGAAAGGGGAGATAAAAGGAGACTTAGAGATGGCAGAGAAATTAAATGAGTTCTTTGCATCTGTCTTCACGGCAGAAGACCTCGGGCAGATACCGCTGCCCGAACGGCCCCTCCTGACCGAGGAGTTAAGTCAGATAGAGGTTAAAAGAGAAGATGTTTCAGACCTCATTGATAAATTAAAGATTAATAAGTCACCGGGCCCTGATGGCATACACCCAAGGGTTATTAAGGAATTGAAGAATGAAGTTGCAGATCTCTTGACTAAGGTATGCAACTTGTCCCTCAAAACGGCCACGGTGCCAGAAGATTGGAGGATAGCAAATGTCACGCCTATTTTTAAAAAGGGAAAGAGGGGGGACCCGGGAAACTATAGGCCGGTCAGCCTAACATCTATACCGGGTAAGATGGTGGAATGCCTCATCAAAGATAGGATCTCAAAACACATAGACGAACAGGCCTTGCTGAGGGAGAGTCAGCATGGCTTCTGTAAGGGTAAGTCTTGCCTCACCAACCTTATAGAATTCTTTGAAAAGGTCAACAGGCATGTGGATGCGGGAGAACCCGTGGACATTATATATCTGGACTTTCAGAAGGCGTTTGACACGGTCCCTCACCAAAGGCTACTGAAAAAACTCCACAGTCAGGGAATTAGAGGACAGGTCCTCTCGTGGATTGAGAACTGGTTGGAGGCCAGGAAGCAGAGAGTGGGTGTCAATGGGCAATTTTCACAATGGAGAGAGGTGAAAAGCGGTGTGCCCCAAGGATCTGTCCTGGGACCGGTGCTTTTCAACCTCTTCATAAATGACCTGGAGACAGGGTTGAGCAGTGAAGTGGCTAAGTTTGCAGATGACACCAAACTTTTCCGAGTGGTAAAGACCAGAAGTGATTGTGAGGAGCTCCAGAAGGATCTCTCCAGACTGGCAGAATGGGCAGCAAAATGGCAGATGTGCTTCAATGTCAGTAAGTGTAAAGTCATGCACATTGGGGCAAAAAATCAAAACTTTAGATATAGGCTGATGGGTTCTGAACTGTCTGTGACAGATCAGGAGAGAGATCTTGGGGTGGTGGTGGACAGGTCGATGAAAGTGTCGACCCAATGTGCGGCGGCAGTGAAGAAGGCCAATTCTATGCTTGGGATCATTAGGAAGGGTATTGAGAACAAAACGGTTAGTATTATAATGCCGTTGTACAAATCTATGGTAAGGCCACACCTGGAGTATTGTGTCCAGTTCTGGTCGCCGCATCTCAAAAAAGACATCGTGGAAATGGAAAAGGTGCAAAAGAGAGCGACTAAGATGATTACGGGGCTGGGGCACCTTCCTTATGAGGAAAGGCTACGGCGTTTGGGCCTCTTCAGCCTAGAAAAGAGACGCTTGAGGGGGGACATGATTGAGACATACAAAATTATGCAGGGGATGGACAGAGTGGATAGGGAGATGCTCTTTACACTCTCACATAATACCAGAACCAGGGGACATCCACTAAAATTGAGTGTTGGGCGGGTTAGGACAGACAAAAGAAAATATTTCTTTACTCAGCGCGTGGTCGGTCTGTGGAATTCCTTGCCACAGGATGTGGTGCTGGCGTCTAGCCTAGACGCCTTTAAAAGGGGATTGGATGAGTTTCTGGAGGAAAAATCCATTATGGGGTACAAGCCATGATGTGTATGCGCAACCTCCTGATTTTAGGAATGGGTTAAGTCAGAATGCCAGATGCAGGGGAGGGCACCAGGATGAGGTCTCTTGTTATCTGGTGTGCTCCCTGGGGCATTTGGTGGGCCGCTGTGAGATACAGGAAGCTGGACTAGATGGGCCTATGGCCTGATCCAGTGGGGCTGTTCTTATGTTCTTATGTTCTTATGGGATGCCGTCAGTGCTGCACTCAGAACCTTGTAACTCAGAATGGGACATCTGGTCTCTAAGAGACCTCTAACCGTGTTTAAAGACAACCATGGTTAGAGACTTCTGTGCAGGGTTCTTGCCTATCTTGGGACATATGCAGACAGCCAGAGTTAGATGTGTGAGAAACATTTCTTACTCCCTACCCATCCCAACTTCCTGACAGTCTTTGTCCAAATTTCCATCTCCTAATTTTCCCCTCTGTCCATTTTGATAGATATTTAGTGCACTCCCCCTCCACACATTTATATAGAAATATGTTGATTTTCTCCACATATGATTCATCGTGTTACTTCTCTACAAATTTCCTAAATGAACTACTTGATCCTGGCAGCTTTTGGTCTCCATTAATCCAACATTTGGCTGCTGCCGAAAAACAGTAATTTAACATTTAAACTAATAGAATGTTGCCTCTTTGCAACTCAGGGGATCTAGTGTTGTTGGCAACCTTCAGTCTCGAAAGACTATGGTATCGCGCTCTGATAGGTGGTTCTGGAACAGCGTCTAGTGTGGCTGAAAAGGCCAATTCGGGAGTGATAATCCCTTCCACACTGGGAGCAAGTGCAGTCTGTCCCTGGTCTGTCTCCCTGGCTATGGGCCTTCCTTCTTTGCCTCTTAGCCTCAGACTGTTGGCCAAGTGTCTCTTCAAACTGGGAAAGGCCATGCTGCACAGCCTGCCTCCAAGCGGGCCACTCAGAGGCCAGGGTTTCCCACCTGTTGAGGTCCACTCCTAAGGCCTTCAGATCCCTCTTGCAGATGTCCTTGTATCGCAGCTGTGGTCTACCTATAGGGCGCTTTCCTTGCACGAGTTCTCCATAGAGGAGATCCTTTGGGATCCGGCCATCATTCATTCTCACGACATGACCGAGCCAACGCAACCTGGGGATCTAGTATGTTTCACAGTATTTGATGGCATCTGGCTTGGCTGCCATTCAAAGGGGATCAGACAGATTTCTGGAGGAAAAGTCCATCACAGGTTACGAGCCATGATGCGTATTTTCAACCTTCTGGTTTTAGAGGTAGGCTACCTCAGAATGCCAGGTGCAAAGGAGGGTACCAGGATGCAGGTTTCCTGTTGTGTGCTCCCTGAGGCATCTGGCGGGCCACTGTGAGATACAGGGCCTAACTGGTAGTTAGGCTGACGCAAGTCCCTTGTGCCTGCCCAGGGGTGTTGCGCAAGTGTCGCCACCCTGGAGGCAGTTAGGCCTGCGCAGGGGACTTGCACTGGTCTAACTGTGCTGTTGCGGGTCCCAGGGATGATGAGTTTGTGTTGGCTGAGTTGGCCGATGCAGGGTTCTGGGGAGGGTGGGGAAGAGGTGGGGAGGAGGCGTTTTGGGGAGAGGACGGACAGTCCTGGAGGGCGGGAAGCGAGAGGTGGGGCCAGGATTTAGCTATTATGCTGGATCCTAGCCCCATTCCTGGGCAGCCTGGGCCTACCTCAGGCTGCTTGGATTTGCGCTAAATCCGGAGGTGGCACAGATCTGAATAGCCCCATTGGGGCTGCAGTGGCTCTCTCTGGGTTATGGGGAAGCAACTCCTCTTGCCCTGGGCTGAGCCACTAAGCACCCGAAACTTGCACTGGATTATGCAGGCCCACTGGCCTACCTGTTTCCAGCATAGTTAGGATTGCTCTAACAGGAGACTGGACTAAATGGGTCTTTGGCCTGATACAGCAGGACTCTTATGCAATACAAAACCGCAAAAAGCAAGATGACTATTTATGTTGTAATATTGATCAAATAACTCAGATCTGTGACTTTTTCAAGGAACAACTTCCTCCCTCCCCAAATAAAAGCAGAAACAGGGGTTATGGAGATCTAACACTACACTGCAGAAACTGCCTGCAGGGGGGAACAAAACATTGACAGAGCTGACCTGACAGTTTTATGTCAGGAAGTATTAGCCTGTCTTGAATTATTCTCAGCTAACAAGCATCTTAATAGAGCATTGCAAAAACATGTTGTTTTTCTACAAGGTAATGCAAAGATTGAGATGATTTAAAACAAAAAAACACACATATAAAATACCCTATTGACCTAGCAGGGTGAATCCAAAAGACCAGACCAGCCTTGCTGTTCACTGCAGGATTGAAAATTTCATCACCAAACAGCCTCCCCTGTATTTCAGCAGAACCACACATTCACAGCTCCAGGGGGTCAAAGAGGCAAGCAGGGAAATCAACTGTGGAAGGGGATTGCAAAGCGATACACCCGAGAGCTTAGCTCAAGGAAGAAATGGATTTGCGGCAAGGCATCCGTAGCTCTTCCCAAAGGCCAGCCAGGATTATGGTTGTCGACAGGCAACAGGCCACACTGGATAGCCCCAGAGAGATCCTTTAAAAGTTCATCTAATGGCCAGTATGTTTGTAGCTGACAGTGCCATAGCGCAGGGGTGTCAAACACAAGGCCTGCAGGCCGAATGCAGCCCCTGGAAGCTATTTATCTGGCCCCTGTTATAACTGGGCTCTCCCATATCTTAAAAAGATTTACACGTTCTCTTTTGTCATTTGCGGCTACCGGGTTTCTATGTGAGAATGAAGTGCTTATTTCTGGCCATCATCCGCTTAATGATGTCACTTTCTGCTTAACGATGTCACTTTCTGCTTTATGATGTCACTTCTGGCCCAAGCAGACACCACATATGCTAACTTTGGTCCTTTGTGTGAAATGAGTTTGACATCCCCGATCTAGGGGTACTGTGAAAAGCCATATGCTAGCGCCCCACACTTCTTTCTTTCTTATGCCCTGTTGCCTTCAACCTGTGGTCTTACAAGTCTGCAGAGGTGGACACCTTTCTGCTGCCCCAGTCATTCAACACTGCAGCATGGCACTAGAGCAGGGGTGTCCAAAGTTTTTGGCAGGAGGGCCACATCATCTCTCTGACACTGCATCGAGGGCCGGGGGGGGGGGAAGAATTAATTTACATTTAAAATTTGAATAAATTTACATAAGTTTACATAAATGAATCTATTAAAGATTAACTTATATGAATGAATGAAGGTCTTGCAATAGCTCAAGGCTTATAAAAGGCCTTGCACAAAGCAAGGCTGGCCTTTCCTTTGCTGCCACTACTGCATCACAGATGTGAAACAGCAAGCAGTGGAGGAAGCCCTCATCCCACAGCTCACACGAGAGATCAAACAGTCACCCTCACTCTGAGAGCAGTTGCGTCGGGCCAGTGCGGGCTCCAACAAATCCCCAGAGGGCCAGAGGCTCGTTGGAGACTGGGGACTCCCTGAGGGCCACACTGAGAGGCCTCGAGGGCCACATGTGGCCCCAGGGCCGGGGTTTGGGCACCCCTGCACTAGAGCAACCATTCTCAACCACTGTCCCGTGGCACACTAGTGTGCCGCAAACGGTCCCCAGGTGTGCCGCGGGAATTTGGGAGAGGGTCATTTATCAATAGGACCATTAGGGGATGTGAGTCCCCATTGATAGCAGAGTGTGCCTTGTCAATTGTCAAAAAGCTGATGGCGTGCCTTGACCATTTTAGTGCCTTGCCAGTGTGCCGCGAGATGAAAAAAGGTTGAAAATCACTGTGCTAGAGGGAGACTAAGCAAACGTTAGCAGGCAGTAGAAACTGTCCTGCTGTCTGTTAATGTTTGGTTAGTCTTCTCCCTGGAGCGTCCAGGTTGATTGCCGGCATGCTGCATTATTTAGTTAAGCCAGAATGTTCCATGTCAAGCAAGAAGCATCGATGCTTCAAGCGCTACCAACAAAAAAGCAAAAGTAATGGGCGTCGGAGGTGCAGGAGGAGGGCTGCTATTTATAAAGGGTTCCCCTATATCCACGGTTCCCATATCCGTTGGTGGGCCCCGAAATGGAAACCCTGCAGATACAGGGGGAAGCCTATACAAGTCATCCACAGATTTTGCATCCGCGGATTTGACTCAGCGTGGTCCCCTGACCTGGACTGAGGCCCAGCTTGTACCCTCAGAACGCAACCAAAGGTGTGCTCCAGTTGTGTCTGCAGGGCCAGGGACGCTGCATGTGAGGTGACCAGTTCTTGCACTGGGTGACGCAAACCCTACTTATGCCTCTGCCCAGGAGCTGTTGTGTCTGTGATGTGCCTGGAGTACCTGCCTATTTCATGTGCAGGAAATTCCACTGAAGGTAGGTACGTTTTTCCATAATCCTTTCCTAGGGCTCAGCCACGAAGCAGGAAGAGTCCTTCCCTTGAATTAGATGCGCACCAGCATTGCGGAGATATCATGATTCGCCCCCAGTGTTTGCGGTAATGAAAAATGTGTTTCATTTCTGTTTGAAGGGATATTTGAATCAAGACACATATTTACACTTAAAAAGCTGTTTGAGATAAAATGCCTTTTTTTAAAGAAGTTAAATTTCTGTGATATATTTATATTAACTTGCTTATTGACAGCTGGGGAGTTGTGTGAGCCAGCAGCATTCAACAAAACACTCTTCCCGAGGCCAGAAAAATGGTATTTATTGTAAAATATCTTGTTTAAGCTGTTACTGGAAAGAGAGGGTAATTGAAACAAGGCGTAAGGCGGCAATCTTATATATACATACATAGGAATAAATCCCACTGAAGTCAATAGGACTTATTTACGTGCAAAAATGGATAGATCAAATTGCCTGCATGTCTGCATGTCATGAGCAGAAGTTAAAAACTGTTTTGCTTTTCTGTTTGCATGAAATCAGAATTCAAGCTATGGGTTTGCCTCCAAAACCATTGGGCAGCCCAATCTTAAGCTGTGCTGGTACAGCTGGGCCACACAGCCTGTATTGCATTCAAAGTAGTATACGAGGTGGCTGGAGGCACGTCGGGGTGGTATATTTCCCCTTACCCTGAGTAAAGCCCCAAGTATCCCTATGGGGCTTCTCAGATCTACACCAGCTATATAACTGGTGCAAATCTGGAAAGCCTATGTAGGGCTTGCCCAGTCTGGGAGTGGGGAGGGGTAGGATACAACATGTGCTGCCACCACAATTCCACCCTCTCCTAGGCTCGATCCTCTCCCGTTCTACCCTCCCACCACCCTCTTGAAGCCCCCATACTGCCTAGTGCACACTAACCTGTGCTGGCCGGAGCAAGGTTGGATATAGCGCTGCTGAGCTGGTAGGAAACTCTGAGCAGCACAGGGATGACTGTTCCAGCTCAGGACTCCCTTAGGATTGCTCTGTATGTCTATGGGAAGGGCAGTTTGGTTTGAAATTCCCACCCAACTGGAGCTAAGCAACCCCAAAGTGTATGTAAGGGCAAGCTCACATCCATTCAGGGAGGGAAGTTACAGCTGAAGCTGAAACATTGACCTAAAAATCACTGAGCTGTATCACCAGTGCATCACACTGCTGAACTGTTTGAAAGAATGATTGCTATTGATGTGCCCTTTGTAAAAATAATCTAGTTTCATTTGAAGCACTGCATTGTCTCTACTGCAATTCAGCTCTAAGTTCTGGTGGAGTGTCCGGTTATGGTAGAATGAACCAGACCTCGGGTTTAAGAACCCCGAAGGGGAGCGTCCCTAATCCCTCAAGGCTTAGCAGAGAGTGAGGCACTGGTGAGCTAGGAACTGGTGGCAGAGGACAAACATACAGCTGAGTTTCTCAAACTGTGGGTCGGGACCCACTAGGTGGATCAATTTCAGGTGGGTCCCCATTCATTTCAGCATTTTATTTTTAATATATTAGACTTGATGCTATCATGGTATGTGACTGCATTTGGGGGAATGTTACAGATTTGTTTTTACCAGGCTACTATGTATAGGCTTTTAACAATGATAGTAAATGTGACATACTCCTGGTTAAAGCGTGGGCAGGATTGCAGGCTAAGATTGTTGAAAATTTTTCCTGCTTGATGATGTCACTGCCAGTCATGACATCACTTTCGGTGGGTCCTGACAGATTCTCATTCTAAAAAGTGGGTTCCAGCACCAAAAGTTTGAGAACCAGTGCTAGAGAAACCCTAGAGGAGGTGACAGTGAGCGCAATAACATGAAGCAGAGTCTAGTGCTGTCTGCGTGACTCCTCTGCTATCCACTTTCTATTAATGTCACTGTCACCCAAGTGTTCCTTTAGCAGCTACGAGTCTAGGTTTTCCCAGTTTGCTTCCTTTTGCATCTTCCATTTGCAAAGCTTTAGCAAAGAGAGGCAAGTCATAAGCATGACGGGCAACTTGAGTAGGGTTCGCTGCTGTCCACATTTTTGCATATCCACATTAGCAACAGAAACCTATCCATAAGAACATAAGAACAGCCCCACTGGATCAGGCCACAGGCCCATCTTGTCCAGCTTCCTGTATCCCACAGCGGCCCACCAAATGCCCCAGGGAGCACACCAGATAACAAGAGACCTCATCCTGGTGCCCTCCCTTGCATCTGGCATTCTGACATAGCCCATTTCTAAAACCAGGAGGTTGCACATACACATCATGGCTTGTACCCCGTAATGGATTTTTCCTCCAGAAACTTGTCCAATCCCCTTTTAAAGGCCTCCAGGGCAGATGTCATCACCACATCCTGTGGCAAGGAGTTCCACAGACCAACCACACGCTGAGTAACCCCCTCTACGCTGTGTATGGTTATGGGGGGGGGAACCTGTACACAACATTGTTATTATTAACAGTATTTATATACCGCTTTTCAATAAAAAGTTCACATTTGCAGTCATCTAATGTCACCCTTCCACTTTCTCTTGGTTGGCAACCTTCAGTCTCGAAAGACTATGGTATAAGCCTACAGCACCCGGTATTCCCAGGTGGTCTCCCATCCAAGTACTAACCAGGCCTGACCCTGCTTAGCTTCCAAGATCAGAAAAGATCAGGAATGTGCAGGGTAACAGTTGCTGCATCCACGTTGCCCATCATATTATTGGCAATTACATTGTAAACTTGCTGGTGCAGAATCCGGTCTTTTTGCTTAAGTAATTTTTTAATGCGCCATCTACATTGATGCCATTGTGTTAATTTCCTAATAATAACAGCAGCTACAGTGTTACTAACATGTAGGTACTATCCACAGGGGCTCTCTCCAGCTGGAACTAAACAGAGTGGACAACAGACAACATCCATCTCATAAAAGTTTACACCTGTTTTAATATACTATCATTTTTATTATATAGTTATGTTTTAATGCAGTTCCCAATCTATAAAAAGGAAGCTTTAAGAATGCACTCAACAGAATTGTTCTGATGGAGATAATGATTGTCAAGAATAATAATAACCGTTCTGAACTAATAAGACTTTAAATGTATAAATAGTTTAAAACTTATAGCCTAATGCTGCAATCCTAACCCCTTATGTCAGTGCTCTCCAGCACTGACATAAGGGCAATGCAGCTCTGAGGTCAGGGAACAAACATCCCCTTACTTTGAGGAGGCCTCCGTGAGTGACACCCAACTGCAGGATGCAGCACATGTCCCATTGGCACCGCTATGCCAGTGCTGGAAAGCACAGACATAAGGGGTTAGGATTGCACCCTATGCTACTCAAAGTACTGTGATTTACGGTGCCTTTTAAAAACTAGGTTTTTTTAATACCACTTTTTATTTTAAAGAAATACAGAAAATACACAAATGTGTGGGCTTAAAAAAATACAGTATTTCTACATTTTATTATTTATGAAACTTTATAAAAAAACATCAAATTGTTTCATCTCATAAATTCAATAAAAGGCCCATTTGCTCCGAAAATTATCTGCCATTTCTTAAGCATACAAATTATGTAAGTTGCGATCTCTTTGCCTATTTCCATACTTGACTATGGGTGAACCGAAACTTCTTTCCAAAGAACAGTTGGCTTGAGCAGATGCGGCAGGTGGACAGTTGTATTCCTGGTCCTTCTGCTGTCTGGGGGCCAGGAATACAAATGCCGTAATTGTGATGAAGTGATGATGTCACCTTAATTACTTCCAGCCTGCTCAGGGTGGTTGCACATGGCTCTGATCCTGCCACCCATTTTTTTAGCTTTTTTTTTAAAGCGAAAGAAGTTGGCGGCTGCTCAGAGAAGCCAATTATAGCGGGGGACCTGATAAAGAGCTTCCAGGGGCAGCATCTGGCCCATGGGCCATATGTTTGATACCCCTGCCCTATCCACTCTCCCAATTTAAGCAATCACACCCTTACTCAGAGCCAGACATCCCACCTCCTAGTTGAAAGCTGAACCCCAAGATACATTGCAAGTAGCTCTAGACCCAGATCACTCATCAATATTCCATTTTCTCCCACTAGTACCAAGGCCGGAGTACAGGGTCACACTACTCTAATGGTTGGCTGACAACGCTGCTTGGTTCAGCAATGTGCAAGCGTTTGCTAATCTGTGGAAACAATATAGCCATTGATGTCCTCGTAACTACACCTGATAATGAGAGAAATTTCATAGCGCTGTGTACTTTCTGATTAATGGACTCAACTAGCGCGAAAAGGTCTCTTGCTTCAATTTTTTAACAGCACTGTGTGCGAAGGGGGGAAAATGGGAAAGCTTTTCACCTGGAACAAATAAAAGGCACTCAAGGAGGCCAGAGAAACAAATTGTGCACCGAGGCTTCAGAGCGTTTTATTTAACAAAATGTTGGTGTTAACGGCTCACAGCCCAGTCTGATGCTTTTCCTTCTCGGTGCGGGATATCGTCGCCCAAACAGAATGCTGAAAGGTCACCCATCTTAATCGGAGCAGAGATAGAGATCTTAGGAAATAAAACCAGAGCTAATCAAACATATTAGGTGATACAGTCCTGATATACAATCCCTGATTCTCAGAAGACATACCATGTATAATAAGTAACCTGCCCATAACAGCTTTGTGTCGGAAGCTGCTCAAGCATTGTATACCATGGGATTTTAATAATCCATGATGCCATCTTACAACCCTTTAACATCAGAATTATTAGCCTCATATTGCACCTGAAGCTAAAAGGAAGTGGCTTCCCCAAGGCCACCTAAGAGATTCGTGCTGCACCGTCTCTTAGCCACAATGATGTTGAGTCTCATCAGCGATTCTCAAACTTTTTGCCACCATGACCCACTTCATTGGCCGCGCTGTGCCCCAGAATGTTTTGCAGCTTCTGGGTCACATCTCAGAATGTCGCAAGGCATTCTAGGGCATGATGTGGCAAAGGAAATGGATCGTGCGCTAGTGAGTCCCAGAAGCCGCAAGGCACTTTGGGACACAACATAGCCTAGTACGTCTTGTGGCTTCCAGACTGCACCAGCCCCGTGAACCACCAAAAATTGGGTCGCGACCCACAGTTTGAGAACTACTGCACTAAGTGACACCAGTTCTCATTTTATAATTTAATGTGATCTTAATAATGAGATGGGGGACACAAAAACAGCTGCCTCTTGTGGACTACTAGCCTATCTGAAAACTAGCCTGTTCCTCTGCAAAAATCTCATTTGCTGATCTGCTCAGGTCCTGAGTTTGGAAAGAAAAGTATTTGCTGAATAATTTGACACAATATCCAAGGGATTACTAGAACTGCAATTTGAGGGGAGGACATTTAATTACACTTATGACGTGAAGACTAATGTTTGCACTGGAATATCACCCATGGAATTTATGCTCCTCAAAAGTTTGCACTATGCAGTTCCCAACCTGTGTGGGATATACAACAGGTATACAAAACCTGTGTGTTGTCTTAAGAAAAGCCTTGTGGCTACACAATCTTGCTCAGGTGTTTTATTAGGTAAGAAACTGCCAACTAAACATTCAACCTCAGCAGCTATCACAGGATGCCATAAAGCTAAGGTGAAATCCTTTGCACACCTGCCTGGGAATAAGCCCCATTGAACACCTTTCATCTGCTGAGTCACATTCCTCTTGATGCCTGAAAATATACTTCCTAAAATATGTTTAAGAGAGCAAATGGCTCTCTTTCCACCCCACTAGCCAACCTGCTGTCTGAATTTGATCCCACTGATGCAATTATATGGGTTCTTCCAGATTATTCTTTCGCTAAAGCAGATTTGGCCAAATAAGAATTGAGGACTGGGGTTTTTAACACTACCATTCAATCTGATATAGCCTTAGTAGTTGGCAATAAACTTTTTTGTTTTGTTTTTTAAGCCACTTAAAATTGGACCACGGCACCCACAGACTCCACTATCCGTGGGGGGCTCCGGAACAGAACCCTGTGGATATTAGTGTCCAACCCTTATACCAGAGTAATTCACAAAGTGGTTTAGTGCCCAATATTAGACCCATGGTTTAGTTTAACTTCTCAACCAGTTCCAAATTTCTGGTATGGTTACTGAACCGTATCTAGTATTTGTAGTATATTGGGACCAGATGGGAAAAAAAATCCGTGAATGGGAGGAGGAGTTGAGGCAAGTAGAAGGGATATATACAAAATGTCCTTGAATTTTCAGTCTTAAGGACCATGATTGATTTCATTATGTCTTACACAGATACAGGGTGGACATACTTCTCTGAAATACAAATATCCTTTCCATGCACTATAGTCTCAAGTTTGACAAAATACTCCAACTTGACATGAATGCAGCTGTTCCCAACTTTTCTATTATTGCAGCTTTTCTATTATTAAGAAAGTCCTTTTCCATCTCAAAATGCAGGGACAGAACAGACATCCACCTACCAGATTTGACGAGGACATGAGCCAGTCAGCAAATCAAGAGATATAGTTTTCAGAAACTGGATTCCTATTGGGGCCACCCCCAATGCAGAGCATGCGTGAGAGGCCTCCACCTTCCCCATGGTCCCCCACTCATCGTGCAACTGTGGCCAGCCGGGCATGGGAAATGGACTTCTACAAGGCCCATTTCAGCTCATTTGGAGGCAAGGGCAAGCAGAAGGGCCGACATGGCGCTCTGCTTGCAACCCCTTGGCGTGGCGATTCTATGCCGCAGCAGTGGCAGCACAGGTTCCCTTCACCAGCCCGATGCCACCGGCCTTGATTCCTATGCAAGCTTCTTAGGAAAAGAAACAAGCATCGGGTAGAAAAACACCACACACCACACCAGTTAAACCTTCAAATTTTATTGTCACTAGTTTTGTGGCAAATCTTACCCCCCCACACACACTGTGGCACTGTCACTTAACAGCAGGAGTTACACACAAAAACGGAGGGCATACTCTTAGTGTAGAAAACATGGTAAAAAGTAACTAGTCAAGTCACAGGTTATACACCCTGATGTGAGCGGAAATCCCATGGCTCAAACCGACCACGACAACCAAGCATACATCTACGTGTTAGAAGTACCCACTGTCAAAATATCAAACCTTCCGACTGTATATTGTACACCAAAGAATTCTCTTTTCTCCCACCCAGGCATTTCCTTTAGACATGTAAGCTGTTGCGCAGATGTGCCCCAAATTCCAGCTCAGTATCAGAGCACACAGTTGGAAGTGTTCAAGGGTGTGTGTGTGTCTTCCCCTTGTAGTAGTGTAGCTACAGGGGGTGGTGCAGTAAGTATTGCACGCACCACAATGAACCATATAAGCAGCCACTCCCAGAGAGAAGAAATGTAATGAACACAATCAGAGCCATTCTGGAGCAATGGCAATGCCCTGCGCATTACTGTCGCTGCCCAGAATGGCTCCGTCAGCGAGTGGGGGGTGCTTACACTACTTACCGCATCTGTCTCCCTGTAGCTACACTACTACCCTCTTGCCTTCTCTTAGAGCAACTCTGCATTGGTGTTGAGCATCCAGGCATACAACCCATACACTGCACTGCCCCTGAAACTGAAACAGTCACATCAGAGGCTAGGGGAGGAACCAGCGCATAAATTGCAGTTTGAATGCATGGCATTTGTGCAATGGCACACTGTGAAGATTAAGTGTATTATGTGAAAGGCATACTTAATGCAAGTCAATTGATAAACAGTTCATGGATAGGAAGATTTGCTTTCCTGGTCACAGGAGCTTTTAAAATTTAATCTGCAACGCAATCCTACACATGTCCACTCTGAAGCAAGTCCCACTGAGTTCAATGAACATTATTGCCATGGCACACTCCTTTACCCCAGCATGTGCAGGACTTTAGTCAATTTGGCATGACTGTTAAATGCTGGATTCAAACAATACAAATTTATGTTACACTAGTGGGTTAGTTTTTTTCCAAAATGCCAAATAACCTCATAGTAGTTCACATAAAATGGGCATAAAACTATTCTCAAGTATACCAAACCGCATCTTTTGAGAAGGAAAAAAAACAAGAAACATTTGGGGGGGGGGGGGAGAGAATGTAATGAACACAATCCAGTCAAAGTTATCACCATCATCCATCCTGATTTCAATGGAAGAATTAAGTATACGCTCAGCTTCCTGCCACCAAAATCAATGAAACTTGTGATTATTTGCTGAGCTCCCAAAAAACAAACAGTAGAAGTGCTTAATGTAGAATGGATCATGCCCAAGGCTTGCAATTTGCAGTAACTATTTAAAATAAAGCTAGCAGTAAATTAAATAATTAAATGGAAGGATGGCTTTTCCTTTCCGTTAATACATAAAAATACTAGCACCAAACCAAATGCAAGGTTAAGACTTCATGTTGACAGTACAGGTGGGTCCTCTGTACCTCCAGATTCGGGGCCCACAGATCTGACCCACCATGAGTTCCGAACCCATGGCTGAGGACCCAATGAATCTCCTGGACACAACTGAAAGTGGCCTTTAAACAGCTTGGGGGGGGGGCGCTTTCTGAGGCCCGTGGAGGCCATGCACGACCTCTATGGGACTGGCTCCAGATGTGACCGAAACAAGATTCTGATTGTGCCAGACACATTATCCACAGGTTTTGGTATCTGTGGTGGTCCAGGAATGGATTGCCTGCAGATACCAAGGTCCCGTCCGTACTTTTTTAATGACTAACAGCGCAATCCGATACATGTTTACTTGGAAGTAAGCACCACTGGGTCTTCAATGGGACTTACTCGCAGGAGGATGTATATCAGACTGCAGCTTAAAACATGACTTTTCAAAGCAAATGTGTTAATATGAAAACCAGCTTACAGTAGGTCTTTAGAAACTTTTCTTTACTTTTCCTGCTCCCCAACATTTAGTTTTAAACCTTGAGATAAGAACACCTCTCAAAACCCAGGCCACCCTCTGAAGACACAAGAAAAGCTTCCGCTGATGGTCATGAAGCGGGCCTGAGGTTGAATTAACAGTGAGTGCCAACGGAGGCAAACGTGGACATCTCGCGACGTATAGTACTGAAAGGGGAGAGTTCCAGCTCTGTGGTGTATTCATTGTCATTATCATCGCTGGTCACTGTCGAAGACTTCTGGATGCACTCCTCACAGCAACAACAGCAGCACTCCATAAAGGCTCGACTGAACGGTTTGCAAAGACAGAAAAGGAGTACTGGAGTCACGCAGGACTTAAAGAACAACAGAAACTGACTAATGAGGTGCAGGAGATCCATAGTCTGCTGGGAGACCCCCGTGGACATGTAGGCAGTGACAATGTTGCAGATGTTTTCAGGGATGATGCAGAACCCATATAAAATGGTCAGCGCCACCACTGTGCAGTTCATCTGACTCTCCAGCTGAATCTGCCGCTTGTTCCCTCTCGTGCAGGCTTTCTCCACCTTTCGGATTTTCCTCGCCGTCACTAGCGAGCAGGTAATTGTGAAAAGGGTCGGCAGGCAAAAGTAACAGCCAAAGTACCACCAAAGTCGTGCGCCGTCGTACGTGAGCGCCAGCACGTAGATGGTGTCGGGTAAGTGAGGAGAGATCTTGACGACGCACCGTTCCACAGGCGGACCCCCGCTGATGCCAGAGTCCTCCTTAGTCAACTGGCGCAGAACCACTTCGGGAAGGGCCAAAAGCAGAGCGCCAACCCATATAACGGCCAATTTGGCAGTAGTCGAGGTGCAGTTTTCAATCATCTCGTAATACATCTGCACATTGGTTGCGGCACGAAAACGGTCTATGCAGAGGGCACATAATGTAAAGGTAGTTACTCCAAGAGATGCAACCTGAAAAGGGTGGAAAAAATACAGAACAGAGTTAAGTTCTGAAATATACAAATCTTTATAAAAGCAAGACATATTCAAGACTAGGTTGCCATCATCCTGACCCACAAAACGGTTAAACTGGATTACTTGGATTGCCAGGTTAGTTTTATGCATTCCATTATATCCTGATTCTAAGATTTTAAGACCGGGGGTATGCAGATTTCAAGCCACTAAGGGCCCAATTCTATGCTTTAGGAGCAACAGCAGAACATGGGTATCGTAGGTGCATGCTGTCGTAAAAGTGCTTTATAACAGTGCTTCTAGCTAGTAGTTCTGGCAGCCGGAAAGTCAGAGATTTTCCATGCATTTTGGTACTCACAGGAATGCCTGTCGCACCAGTCAGGCACAGAGGTGGGGGAAGGCAGGGAGAGGTGGAAAGGGGTAGATGAAGGGTGGCAATGGGGGCAGATGATCGGGCCCAGGAGAGGGTGGAATTGGCAATATCAATGCACGCAGCAACTGTTACCCTGCACATGCCCAATCTCGTCTGATCTCTCGGAAGCTAAGCAGGGTCAGGCCTGGTTAGTACTTGGATGGGAGACCGCCTGGGAATACCGGGTGCTGTAGGCTTATACCATGATCTCGGAAGCTAAGCAGGGTCAGGCCTGGTTAGTACGTGGATGGGAGACCGCCTGGGAATACCGGGTGCTGTAGGCTTATACCATGATCTCGGAAGCTAAGCAGGGTCAGGCCTGGTTAGTACGTGGATGGGAGACCGCCTGGGAATACCGGGTGCTGTAGGCTTATACCATGATCTCGGAAGCTAAGCAGGGTCAGGCCTGGTTAGTACGTGGATGGGAGACCGCCTGGGAATACCGGGTGCTGTAGGCTTATACCATGATCTCGGAAGCTAAGCAGGGTCAGGCCTGGTTAGTACGTGGATGGGAGACCGCCTGGGAATACCGGGTGCTGTAGGCTTATACCATGATCTCGGAAGCTAAGCAGGGTCAGGCCTGGTTAGTACTTGGATGGGAGACCGCCTGGGAATACCAGGTGCTGTAGGCTTATACCATAGTCTTTCGAGACTGAAGGTTGCCAACCATATTCTATCCTGCTTTCCAGATCTGATCTGTCAACACAGATCAACTCAGGCTTGTACCGGTGGTTTTGCGGGCGCAGGTCTGAGTTAACCCATTGAGGCCATTGGGGCTTACCATGGGGTAGGGGTACAAATGTTTCCTTACCTGGAGGAGACCCCTAGCAGCCAAAATTCCCTGGCAGGATGCAACACAGTCCACATCGCTGCATCACCACATGAGAGTTTAGTTAGGATTGGACTGCTACTACGTTAGTTTAAATAAGATGTACATTGGGGGCAAAAGCACACTCCCATCTCTCTTATTGATGCAGAATCTCACTGGCTGTAATGTGGCCACGGTGGGTCTTGTCATGGTGATGCACAGTAGTGCAGGAACATGGAAGTGAACTGCTATAGATTTTTGCATCTTTTTAGCAGCTTGGCTTCATAGTATAGTAGCCCAGAATCTGCACAGTGCATCAGTTTGATTTTTTTAAATGAAATATTGGGCAGATGACTGCAATTTTTGCTTACTTCATGTGCACTAAGATAATTGAGATTCTATAACGGTCACATTTCAAAATGCAGTTTGATTCCCATCGTAATTTTGAAATATTCTTGTTTATGTACATCTCGTTAAAAAAAAACCTTTGCAAGGACAGAGAGTGCAATTAGATAAATGTATCATACACATTGGCCTTCAGCATTTAATGGGCATATCTGATTGCTATGGGTAATGCTGGTAAACACAAACAAAATGTGCAGATAAATTGAGAACAACCATTTTAGGGAGTAAAGATTAGGTTCATGGAACGATGGAAGAGCTAAAATAGCTAACAAATAAGCTTTTTACACCTCAGAGTTGCAAAGTGTCAGACTGTAAAATGCAAGTTTTATGACCTTGCCTCTGAAACATTTACACCCTCTCTAGCAGTTTCCCAAAGTCACATCAACACACTTCCCTAGTTCAACCATCACAACTGCCAAGTTCTGACACACCAAGAAACACATTTCTGCACATGATGAAATAGCAAAAAATAAATAAAATAAAAATTCTAAAGTTTTTTTTTTCCACTACAGGTGGAGCCTATTTATCTGCATTAGTTCCGTTCTGTGACTCGGCGTGATGAACAAAAAACGCGTTGCGCTAAATACCATAGAGTTACGCAAATACGCTGCAGCCTGACACTTGAGGCTGGACGGAAACTAAGGCAGCTGTTATCAATCCCCTCCCCTCTGTACTCAGCCCTCCCGTTGCCAGCTGTCCTGCTGAGCTTTTAAGAGTCCAGCCCTATGCGTTTCTACTCAGAAGTAAGCCCCACTGTAGTCAACAGGGCTTACTCCCAGGAAAGTGTGGTGAGGATTGTAGGCTAAATCACATGCTTTGTTTGCTGGGAAGGCTTGTGGCTGGAGTAGGAGAGCCTGCAGCATGGGGGGGGGGGGAATTTGGCAAACACTCCCTGGGTTTTTTAAAGCAATCTCCTCTCCTTCCCTTCCTGCCTCCCCCTCCTGAGCCCTCCCCATTGCCAGCTGTTCCGCTGAGCTTTTAAGAATCCAGCACTATGCATTTCTACTCAGAAGTAAGCCCCATTGTAGTTAATGGGGCTTACTCCCAGGAAAGTGTGGAGAGGATTGTAGGCTAAATCACATGCTTTGCTTACTGGGAAGGCTTGCTTGTGTCAATGATTGCCTTCACCATGGGGGGGGGGAATTTGGCAAACACTCCCTGGGTTTTTTAAAGCAATCCCCTCTGTTGCTACCACACCTGCCCCTGTGTGCGTGTGAGTGAGTGAGAGAGAGAGAGAGAGAGAGCTCCACCTTGCTGCACGTAAAGATTATCGGCCCCCCCCTTCCCCTCTTTAGCCTCTTTGCTGGCTCAGGGACTCTAGGAATGTTACTGTTCCTTGCAAGGGGAACCTCTTCCAGAGCTCCAGGGCTATTTCCCTGCCTGGACTGCCTAGAAAAGGAGGGAGATGCCAGCGTAGGGCAAAGGAGGCAAAGGTGTGTGTGACTTTCAGTACCCCCACCCTATTCGCCTTGCGACAAATCCGCAGATAAAAAATCCATGGATAAATAGGCTGCACCTGTATAACAGTATTCGTAGCCAGAGTCCAGACTTGGAACTGGGTTCAAACTGCACATCAGTCAAACATTCACTGGGCAACTAGAAGAGTGTTAATTTCACTATCTAAAATCTCTTATGTGTCAATTTCAATCTCCTGCAGCCTCATAGATTGGCTGTGATGAAAATAAATGACTTGGACACCAAATTGCATGACCAGAAGGGAGCTCATGGATCCCCACCAACTCTGCAGCACAGCGGCCTGCTGGAAAAAAATTGCTCCTGAGTGTACAGGAGAGGGGAGCACAGGATGTAGAGGGCTGCAAAGAAAACGGAAGTGCTTCTTGCCTGCACAGAGCCACTTAGGTTGCAATCCTAGACAGGCGTCCCCTGGTATCCGCAGATCCAGTATCTGCGATTTCAATTATCCACAGATTCCAGGGACACATAAGCAACTAGCTATGTTTCCGCCTGCATCCTTGGAACTGTGACTTGTCCCCTGAGATCCTACCTGAAGAAACAAGCCTCAGGCTTCTCAGCTCCATGTCCAGCTTTTCTGATCACAGGTAGAACTCACTGGTTGAATAGGGGAGACTTTATGTTTTTATGAATGCAGGATTTAACTAGCCCTGCAAGGCAGGTCTTCTCTGTTTTACAGAAGTCTGGCTAGATAAAGCTCCAATTATGTTTTGCCTCTTTATTTATACTTTTCTTTAATGCATAGCCCACTTTTTACACTCCCCCCCCCCATGGAGCCCTTTTGATCATTCACAACCTCTAAGAGTAAGACAAGGAAACCATTGCAACAGGTAACAAGTTGTACAAAATCTTAAAGTTGCATTCATTCAGAAGGGTCCTCTTGGAACCTCAGTGAGGGGGTGTGAGGGTGGGGAGAGTTTCATCTGAAAGTGGATTTGTACTCCCAGGGTTGAAAGGCTGTGCTTAGGTGCTTTGTAGACACAGCCTCAGCCACAAAGGAGCTGCTTTTGCATAAGCAGATCTCCTCTAGCTGGGAGCTGTATGGGACTGATGCAACCGTGTCGGGTGCGGCTGATCTTTCCCACGGAATCGGCACCCCTGGCTCCCACGCACCTGGAGCAACATTTAAAAGGCATTTTTGATTAGGGATTAGGTTGCTACAATGTCTGGGTAAGTGGACACCTAGGTCAGCACTGCCAAGCTGGTCTCCAATATACAGTGGGCCATCCTTATCCCATCCATGGATATGAATATCCGTGGATGATGAGCCCATGGCTAGAGTGCTTCAGGACCTCCTGGATGCGACTGGAAGGTGCTTCTGGCTTTTATGTTTTTCATTATCCGTGGAATTTGGTGTCTGTGGGGGGTCCTGGAATGGATCCCCGTAGCTACCGAGGTCCCACTGCACTGCTGAGATAATTCAGGTTTATGCAGTGATCTTGTAAAGTAGCGTCATCATAGTACTGTAGCTCTGAGAGTAACCCTCCCATCCTCTTCTCTACAAACTCAGAAGGGAGCTTAATGCCAAGGCCAGCACAGGCAGAACCAATTCTGTTACGCCGAGATAACAAATGTAGCTTTTATACCCCCTCCCTCCCCCTCGAAAAAATATTTTGCTGACCTTTTTCTTCTGCCCAGTCTAAAACAAATCCTTTCCTGCTCTGAAATCCCCCACTGAATTTAAGCTGGAAGCAAATATTTGTGGACAAATCAGAGACACATCCAACGTTCCTTTTCTCTGCTTGTATCTTGGAGATGAGAAAGGAATGGGGGAAACGTACAGGCGACCACACCATCATTTTAAGTGTCAGAATGGTAAAAAAAAAAAACAAGTTTAGCCAGCTGGCTGAAAGGTTGTAGGCTTGCCAAATAGCAACCATTTAAACAGAACCCAAGGCTTTTTAAGTGGGGAAAAAACCCCTCCAAAACACTACCTAAATGTGGGAATGCAAATAGCAAGTTAAATAGATAGTTGTGCATCTATCAGGGCACAGAGAACCCAACAGCCTGTCCTGCAAGTTCACCCGTTTCCTGTGCTAGATTTGACCTGACCAGCACAAAACACTTATGTCCATGGTTCTCGAATGTTTTAGCACCGGGACCCACTTTTTAGAACAACAGGACTCACCGTAAGTGATGTCATTAACCTGGAAGTGATGTCATGGCCAAAAGTGACATAGGGCACAAGCCTAACCAGAAGTAAGTCCTATTTTGTTCAACGGGGCTTACTCTCAGGAAAGCGTGGTTGGGATTGCAGCCATAATCAACTTAGGATTCAAACCTAAGTCACAATCAGCCAGAGGTCCCATTACACAGCGCTTTCATGATTCTGATTAGCTCAGAAGTCAAACATTTCAGCTTGGAAGTCAACAGAACCGAATTTGGACCGTTCTCTAAGCACACGCCCCCCCCCACTTCAAATATCCCATCTGCCCACCTATTTAGGGCAAAGCACCATGCCTTAATCTCACCAGGAGCCTACCCTGCCCAGTAGCTCTGTACCGTTTTTTTCAGCTCTGTATTTGCAATCTGAGCTAGGTGCTACACAACCCACCTGAAAGTGGCTTGTGACCCACCGAGTGGGTCCAAACCCACTGTTTCAGAAATGCTACCTTATGTGATTTGATAATTTCTCCCAATTTCCTTTTCATATACCATTAAAAACTAAAAAAATTGGATGAATACTTTTTACCTTTGTCATCAAACTAGACAGGTGGAGAGGTAGAAATCAAGCAGGCGGAGGGTGTGTGCGCGCGTGCAAAAGTGAGTTCACAAAATAGAGAAAGTGAGGGGAAACTAACATTGCCATCCTATGTATGTCTACTCAAAGAAAATGTCATTGACTTCAATGAGACTGACACCAAAATCCTACGCACATCTACTCAGAAGCCCCACTGAGTTCAGTGGGACTTACTCCTAGGCAAGTATGCATAGGATCGCAGGATTAGGCTTCCACTACAGAAATAAATGCCAACGTCAGCCCTTGGAACAGCTGCAAGCTTGGAACAGCTGCAGGACAAACACTTGCAGTGCACAACAGGCTGACTGTAGTGTTGCTACAGTGTAGTACAGTGCAGAGTACAAGAAGACCACAATCCTAACCAACTTTCCAGCACCGAGGTAAGGACAATGCAACTCCAAGGTAAGGGAACAAACACTGCCTTACATTGAGGAGGCCTCCATGACTCTAGGATGCATGTATGTCTAGCTATGCCAGTGCTGGAAAGGTGGTTAGGATGGCACCCTAAAACGGTCAATATTGCCACATGCTTATCCAAGCTAACCATGCCTGGGATGGGGCTCGTTCGAAGAATTCATACTTACCAAAGACAACTCCAGTTCACGTGTGTGGCCTCCCCGACCCTAAGAAGGGCCTCTGGAATCCACTGGAGCACAGCATCAGTGGGGTTTGGAGGGCAAGTCCCCCAAAATCTACAGATTCCAACATCCACGTAGGTTCCAGTAACGGAACCAAAACAGATAATGAGGGTCACCCTATACTCAGTGGCTTTGTGCAAGTCAGCCTGTCTCTTGCTCTACGTGTCCCAGCTCAGGTGTTAAGCCGGATAACAGCCACGTCTCTCACAGGGCTCTTTAGTGCTGTTTTAATTCATGCTTACAAAATATCCCACCTACTAGATGTGCGCATGAATGCCAAACAAACAGAAGAAACGGACGTACACAGGGGACTACATCACACCTCTGATGGCCATATCAAGAGATGACTTGCACATGTGAAGCAGTCATCACAGTTCCAAAAACTGCAGAGTTTTGATACAAACCTCAAGCCCAAAAGATACAAACTCAAGGTACAACCTCAGCACAAAAACAGTATTTTTCAACAGAGGAGGTTCATGTGGTCAGCCACAGAGTGCGATGCCTTATACCGAGTCAGACCATTGGTAAAACTAGCTCACCACTACACTGACCAACTTTGCTGACTCTCCAAAGTTCAAGCTGAGTATTCCCCTACCTGGAGATGCCAGAGATTGAAACTGGGACCTTTTACATGCAGAGCACAGGCTGTACCACTGAGCTATGGGTTGACCCCAAAAGCTGTCAGTCATCAAATGACCAGTGACTGAGCTATGAGACATTTTGATATACTTGTACGCAGGATAGGCAGCCCAATCCTACCCAGTGCTGGTGCAGAAGGGCAGCACGGCCCATGCTGTACCAAGCAGGCTGGAGGTCTACACGGGGTAAGGGAACAATTTTTTCCTTACCCTGTGTAGAACCCCAGCCTGCTCAATGGATCTACTCGAATCTGTGCCAGCGAAATCACAGGTGCAAGTCTGAGCAACCCTGTGTAGGGCTCCAAGGTCTGGGAGGGGGAATAGGATTTGGTGGAGGCCTCCTCTGCTGATCCTATCCCCTCCCTGGCCTGATCCACCCCTATCCACCTCCCCCAGCCATTCCACCGCCTCCTTGCTCCATTCCACCCTCCCCCTGCCTCCATACCACCCGGCAGGAGCAAATCTGCTCCATTGGCACGCCTTATGGATCCAGCACCAGTGGGACAGTGCACATCTTCCTGACGGTGTCGCTTGCTCATGGGGTGCTGCAAACATGCTTTTATGGCATGTTTGCGACACCCCACGCTGGCGCAACAGCCACTGAGCCAGTGTTACCTGTAATTAGGATTGCGTTATTAGTCTTCATATGGGTAATTTCCTGAAGTGCTACAAAACAGGCAAGTTTGATCAGGAAAAGAGTCATCCAAACATAATGCTCTTTGCTTCTTCCAAGGTGCTCCTCTAGGTCTGTTTACCACACTCTGCCTAAAAAGCAGAGCAGAGAATATTTCTTTAACCAGCACGTAATTAGTCTGTGGAACTCTTTGCCACAGGAAGTGGTGATGGCTTCTTGCCTGGATGCCTTTAAGAGGGGATTGGACAAATTTCTGGAGGAAAGATTCACTACGGGTTACAAGTCATGTGCAAGCTCTTGGTTTTAGAGGCAGTCTGTCTCTGATTGCCAGATGCAGGGGAGGGCACCCGGATGCAGGTTGTGTCTGTTGTCTTGTGTGCTCCCTGGAGCATTTGGTGGGCCACTGTGAGACACAGGAAACTGGACTAGATGGGCCTTTGGCCTGATCCAGCAGGGCTCTTCTTATGTTCTTAAATAAAATAGCCTGAATGCCCTCATTTGATTTCACTTGATTGGGATTCTTTTGTGTGATTAAAAAAAAGAAAAAAAAATGAATCTACTTTTGTACACAAAGTGTGTCTGAACAATACAAAAGTAAGGCCATAACCTCTATAAATAATGTCATTCACCTCTGCAAGTGGGATGCCCGCTGTTTGTGACACATTACAAAAAAAAATTACACTGGAGGGAGAGTGTTGAATAGCCAAAAGGAAACCACTATTGCTACTAGTCCAGCTGATATTTAATTTTTCTGCCTGGCCAAGCTAAGAATATGATCTGCGCTTATACACAAAAACCGTAGGCATTAACAAACAAATGAACAAAAAAATCAAAGTGCGTTTAAAAAATATATCTCACACAAAAGGATATGTGCAGGGTGATCAGGTTTCTTACTTGCTCTTGTCACTAATTTTCTATGCAGTTAGCACCAATTGAGCTGTGGTAATGGCTAATTAAAACACAAATAGCTATGCTAGAAATATTCAATATTGTTAATTTGCATTACTGAAGGCCTCCGAGTAAAATTTATAGAACATCTATACCTAGGATCATGCAGGTTAACCAGCGGATTACAGGATAGCAGTGGTTCCCAAACTATGTGCCCTAGCTCCCTGGGGAGCTGCAGAAACCAGTCAGGGGAGCAGCGGAATCCTCAATAAAACCTGTCACCCTATACAATGTATAGGATTGTACCCTAATGGGGAGCTGTGGCCAATGGCCCAATAGATCAAGGGAGCCATCTGTTGAAAAAGTTTTGGAACCACTGCTGTATAAACAGCTCTGGCCACTGAGGAATATGCCTCAAGTAGTTTCATGTATAAGTTTCATGTATTCTTATTCATGTATAAGTAGTTTCATGTATTTCATCAGAAATACATCTGAACCCCAAGGAACTGGTTATCGACCATTTATGCTGGTGTCACACTAAAGCCCACTCAGCAATACTGCTGCAAGCAGGCTTTAAACAACTACACCGAGTTCCTGACTTATGGACATCAGAGTTGTGAATGTCCAAGTTATAGATGTCCATATCAGAGCTTCTGCACACCATCCCTCTGTTGTGATGCTTCTGTATGGGCACACAAGCAACAGGCCAACAGTTTTGACCTACTTATGTTCTGATTTCAAGATAAACCTTCAGAACAGAACCAGTACTTATTTGGGGGACTGATGACCCAGTTCTATCAAGGGTCTACGGCAGCAGAGCATATGGCCAGCAGCCATAGACCCCATTGCGGCAGTACAAAAGTCATGCCACCATGTCACACGACAGAGCCATTGGTGGAAATGGCCATGTACCAGACTCATACCAGCCCAGGTAAGTTGGAATTAGGGATGGACCAGATGTTTCGGGGGCAGTTTGGGGCTTCCACTGGCCATTTTAAAGCAGTCCATGCTGGTTACAGGCTCCAATCTGAAGGTCCCTGCAACCTCCAGAAGGTCTCTGCATAGCAGAAAACGGGGACATGGATAACAAGAGGTAGGTAGCAATTCTGCTCCCCACAGATATGTGAATTCACAGACAGTGAGTTAGCAGGTAAAGAGACAGCTGTATCTTGGGAATGGGACCCAAGTCCAAATACAAAATTCATTTTTGTTCCATATGCATCTTATACACACAAGCCTGAAGGCAATATGATACAATATTTTTGCCATATTGTGCATGACACAAAGTTTGGACTGCGACCCCTCACGTGAGGTCAGGTGTAGAATTTTGGAACCTTTCGGATTAGGTATGCTCAACCTGTATCATGTTTCATTTGCTTCTGCTTGAACCTGTAAGTCTCAATCTACAAAAGGGCACAAACACAAAAATGGTTTTTAACCAAACTCACAAGTGTAATACTAACAAAAGAGATTTTAAATGAAAAACACAGACATGAATGAGATTGTTTCCACAGCAAACTGAAGTTCTGAAATGCTTTTAGTAGGTATGACTCAAAATTAAATAGCTGTTAATTCCTTTATTCTGTTTATTAGCTGCGGGCAAATTACCATAAAATTGGAATTTACTATT
The DNA here is from genome assembly GCF_035046505.1 of Tiliqua scincoides. Taxonomy (NCBI): domain Eukaryota; kingdom Metazoa; phylum Chordata; class Lepidosauria; order Squamata; family Scincidae; genus Tiliqua; species Tiliqua scincoides. The sequence continues at coordinate 9,225,147 of NC_089827.1, read as the reverse complement.
TCAGAACTCTTTATAGAGACTCTTTCGCACCAAAATGTTCTTGTTGATGGATACGGTTTCTTACAGAGCTAAAGAAACACCATGCGTTACACCCAAATATTCTTAACAGATTAGTCCAGGTGAGGCTCTGAGAATCACTTTGGTTATGTACCATGAACTTAAGGGCCTTCATAAATCTGCATAATTTCACAGCATGTAACTGACATTATTTTAATATTTTCCTTCTCATGAATAATGCAAAGGACAAGCCAAGCTTGGCTTAACTCTCCCAAGATCCTTGTTTAGGCTTAGAAAAGCATCCAATTGCAGAAACATTTGGGCTGCTTTTTAGATGTCGCCTCATTAACGGTGCAATCCTATGCGCAAACTCAGAAGTTTCACTGTATTCAGTAGGTCTTACTCCCAGGTAAGTGTGCATGATTCCAGCTTTAGGAATGGTTCTCATGACAAACCTTCTCCCCCTTGACCAGCATGCCATATCAGTGAAGATTTGGTCATGCCCGATGATCCGCAAATTTTTCACCCGTGGATCTGATTCAACGCGGGTCCCCCGACCTGCGTTGAGCCCTGACCTGAACCCCCCACCGCTAGACATAACTGGAGGGTGCTCAAAGGGCCAGAGAGGCCATGCATGACCTACCCAGCCCTCAGAATGCCTTATGAAGGCTTTACAAGGCATTCTGAGGGCAGGGGAGGCTGTACGCAGCCATCCTGGTCCCTAGAAGGTCTTCTGGGGGTCAAAAATAGTTACTTCCAGTTTTCAGCCAAAAACCAGAAATGACCGTTTTCAACCCTTAGAAGGCATTCTGAGGGCCGGGGAGGTCATGCGCAGCCTCCCCGGTCCTCAGAACACTCTCCAGCCACAACCAGAGCACAGCTCCTATCATGTTCAGAAAGTTGGGCACCAAGACCCGCAAATTTGACTATCAACGGGTTTCAGCATCCGTGGAGGTTCTGGGAACGGAACCCCTGTGGATACTGAGACACAACTGTTTAGAAGAACTTCTGATTATATGGACAGGCAAGATCACCAGACTGCTTTCCAGACCGGCAACTAGGCACACCATGCTGCCAGTGGGAGGCTCACATCCCCCACTGACCCTACTAACAAATGACCTTCCCCCCAATTTCCTGTGGCACACCTGTGGACCACTCACGGCACACCAATGTGCCACAGCAACGTGGTTGAAAATGGCTGCTCTAAGGTTTCAGGCAGGATTCAGGACAAGCAAAGAAAGTACTTTCTCACAGGACACATGCAGAACTTGCAGCCACAAGTTGTGGCAGTGGCTACTGGCTCTGAATGGGTACTAGATCAATTCAGCGATGTTCAACCACTGTACCAAGTGGGCTGAAAATGGCCCACAGTGTGGTGTGGGAGTTTGCAGTGTGCTGCAAATGGCCCACATGTGTGCTGTGGGAGTTTGGGGGAAGGTCATTTATTAGTAGGGCCATGGGGAGATGTGAGCCCCCCCACAGTGGGGCGTGTCTTGTCCACTGTCCAAAAACTGATCCACTATCCATGTCTTGTCCACTGACCAAAAAACCAATTTTGTGAAGGTCCAAAAACCTTCACAATTTTAGCACCTGGTCAGTGTGCTGAGAGATGAAAAAGGTTGAAAATCACTGTCCTAGAGAACAGGTCTAGCAACAACTATTGGGATAACATCTCAAAAAAACCTCCATGTATCCTCTAAATATCAGATGCTGGGAAATACAGTGGGGATAGGAAGTGGCTTTCATGTTTGACTTGTGAGTTTCTCAGAGGCATCTGAATGGACACTATTGAAAACAGGAAGCTGGACTAAACAAACTTTTGGTCTGGTATGGCACGGCTACTCTTATGTTCTTATTACCACAAATGAACCTTTGGGAAGGATTTGTTTATTCAGCACAGATGTGCTGTGCAAGAAATCCTGTTTAGGGTCTATGCTCAAATCTGAAAGGAGAGCACTGAGATGTCACAAGTCAAAGAAACATATTAACCACTTAGGTACCATGTCTATCGCAGGGGACCGCCCACTACAATAGGATTGGGGGGGGGGAGAAGACAAATTCACAGTTCACACCCACTCCTCTCACCAGAGTAATCTCTTTGTGTACATGTCATTCAAATGCAATCCAATGGGTAGCTTTCTTGCCTAACATTCATCTTAAGGGATACACTTTTTCCCTTTTCCCCATTACTTCTCTCAGTTACTTAAGTGAATGATGTTAAGCATATTGTCACATGCACAGAGCAGTGCGCCCTGCCAGAATTCTTCCACACTACCGACCAGCTGTAGCATTTTTCCCCAGTAAATAAATAAGCCAGACAGCCCTGAACAGTAGCAGGATTATAGCCAACTGGCTGAAAGCTTGGCTGGTATCTGCACGTTTGCCAAGAAGCAAAGATTTCAGCAGCACCTGAAGCATTTTAAGATAATAAAAAAAAAGCAGTAGCTTCAGTGTGGGATTTGGAACTAACCAACTAGTTAAAAATGCATCAATCACATTTACGGTTTCTATCGACCCACATCCTTCACACCATCATCTTCTCACTCTCAAAGGAGAAGGGGATATTTCTCCCGCGGAACTGAAAGCAATAAGAGCTCAGTGATTCTAGCAGAACTCAAATATCTCACTTTTCCTGCACTATATACAAGAAATATAAGCACACACATACGATAGAAATCCACAGTTTCAACTTCTCTAGAACAGGGGTCTCCAAACCCCGGCCCGGGGGCCAGATGCAGCCCGCGGCAAGCCTCTACCCGGTCCATGACCAGCCTCTGATCCCCTGAGAGCATCTGGCCCAGTTGACCAACACAACCAGAGCTGTGCTTGTGGGGTGATGGAATGAGGGTCCATGCATTATTCCTTGGGCTCTGTTCATGCTTGGAGAAGTCCTGGACATTTGAGCCCATTCATTTATCCATTCATCCAAGTTCCATCTCTAATGTATTTATTTAAATTTTATATTTAATTTTTTTTTCTTGGCCCTCGACCCTGTGCCGGATATTTGATGGACCCTTCAGACAAAAAGTTTAGAGACCCCAGCTCTAGAACACCAAGTCTTTGCACTGGTGCAAAACTCCTTGTTCCAGAAGCAATATCATTGTATAGTTGCCATTTACTATATAAAGCATGTATGTGTGTACAGTACTTTATGTATTTGGCTAGGTGCTCACACATCTAAACAAATTTAAATAGGTACAGAAATCAAGTCCTTTTTACTCTGTATAAGTGTGTACAGAGGGGCTCGTGCAGTTTTCTACTCAATAAAAGTCACTTTTTGTGGATTCCTGATTCACCAATGAAGCCAAAAGATCCGGATTTAAATCAACACAACACATTCACTTGGAAGGCAGAAATAAGTTTTACTGCTTTCACCAAGACTTATTTCAAAGCATTCACTGAAATCATTTCTACATTGTTTTAAAATCATAATGCAAAGGAGTACAACTTTTAATAACAAATCCTTCCACTCCAGCCCAGAAATTATTGATATACACTTCCATGCAAGAATTGTTGTGCTGAATGCACTCCTGTGTGTGAATGCACAGACAAGCAGCATAATGGGAACTGACAACTCCTGGGGATCTGTGGACCAGAGTCAATCTGTACAAGTAAATCCTACTTATTTCAATTGACTCACATTTACACCATTGCGCTTGGGATCGAGGTTCTAGCCTTAGTGAAGTGAATGGGGCTGAATCAGCTTAAAATGCAAGTTTTCTTGCTGAAATAGTTGCAAGAGAGAGTCATGCACCCTCTATGCGCCAGAATCAGATTAATAGGTTAATAAACTGAACTTTGTCTGGAAATGGACATGAAAACCTTCCACAGTTAGCAAGCAGAAGATGGAAAAAGTGAAAAATGAAGCAAGCAAATTCTGAGTCAGCTGAACTCAGAATATTGGAGCTGAGAGTCCAAAATTCTTCTGAGATCTGGGCAAGCAACAACGCACACTTTCCTGGAGTGTGTCCCACTGAACATAATGAAACTCACTTTTAAGTAGACCTGCGTGGGATTGGACTTTTTACTAAATATGCGCTACTGAGATTTACCATTAAACCATTTTTGCCCAACATTGCGTATATGCAACAGGGGTCAAATGTGTACACCTGCGGGCTGGGCAGAAATGGGTTAAGAAAGTTATGGACCCACAATTCCACTTTTTGGAAAGCCACTATGCAACAATGATTGTTTTCACATTGATTGTGCTTACCTCGATATATGGTACAATTTTGCAGGATAAATCCTCCAGCAACCACTTTTTGGTGAGTTCTTGAAAAATTACCAGAGGCAAGCAGAAAAAAATGATGAGAAAATCCCAAAAAGCGAGATTGGCCAGCAGGGAATTGGAGATGCTTCTCATGTAGTAGTTGTGGCACACAATGCACATTACTGCCATGTTACCCATAATCCCAATGCCAAAGATGACCACCGACAGGCACATGACTGCATAGGCACCATAAGACTCCTCGGTCAGCGGGTAGAAAGGGTTCTTGACCCGGGCTGGCCGGTACGTCCCATTCCTATGGGAGCCAACATCCCTTTCTCCCGTGTGAACAGTAGAACCGTTCAAGGGCAAAGACTGGGGGGTGTCCTTCTCCATCACATTACTTGGAGTTGTTGGACCAACTACTGAGTTGTTCAAAGTCCTCAAAAGTTGGGTGCTCTTGATGACCTGGATCCTTCCCAGTCTGTTCTGGGGCTCTCTAGCCCCCCGCTTGCTTCTTACATGCTCCTTGGGGCTCAGGATCCCTGCTGCACCCCTCCTGCGTTCCTTCTCCTGGACTTCAGCTTGATGAAAGTATCTCCCGATCCTCAAGGCTCCAGGATGGTCGTTCAACTGGTTCTCACCATGAGCTTCCAAGGAGTCATCAGGCTGGCGCATGGATTTCAGAGCATGAACTCCACGGTGGGCGATCCAAGAGGCAGTCCAACTCCCCTGATCATCAGAATCTGATGGAACCCCATCACCCAGGGCTCTAGCTGAGGACTCTGAGCTGTCTAAATGACCTTTCTGCAAAGGAGTCCTTGCAGCCAGGAACCACCTGGTAGTCCAGACAACTTCTTGCCTGGGTGCCGCTGGGGGAGCCACCGGGCACCATGATCCACACGCCCTACTCTTTCCCCCCACGCTGGATGGCCACTCCAACCCATCTCCTTTCAGCAGTGCCTGGGGGAATACTGCTGGGGCAAAGGCGGACAGGATGCCCAGAAGCCAAGGCAAGGCAAGGGGTGTCTTGAGAGGCTGCATGGTTAGAAGGGGGTGCTGGGTGCCTTTCAGGGCTCTTTTAGAGGCAGCTGCTGCCCAGGCTGGAGGGACTGTCCGATCCACACATGTCACCCAGAAACAGACCCACACCAAGCTGGAGAATGCTAGGGAAAGATCCAGGGAAACGATGCTGGTTTATTTTCTCCCCTTTAAGTTGGAGTCATGTCCCTGTCAAATGTATCCCAAGATCTGAAAGAAATGCTTTCCAGAGAGAGAGAAAATCAAAGGAGAAACCTCCAGGCCAGAGATGCCACTCCAGCCTCCCGGGACAGACCTTGCAAAGTTGCATCAACTAGGTCTCCGATGATGAATGTAGCAAGTGCAACCAGAACAAAACACCCACCCAGCCACCCCCTTAGCCCAGCTGGTGCTCCGCCTTCAGGATGCCTGCTGGGCAGCCTCCGGAGATGCCCACTAGCCTGTTGCCGGCGTGCAAGCCACGATCGCCGGGCGAGGGGGAGGAAGAAGGTGGCAGCGCCCCATTCACCCTCCTTGGGCAAGCTGCAAATGGAGCAATGCAAACGTTGTCACTCCTCTGCTCAAGCTACCTCGCAGGGTCGTTGTTGCACAAAAGGAGCTTTGCAAACGCACGCATGGAAAGCTTGCACTGTCAGCAAAGAAAAGAACCTGGAGGAAAAAAAATACCAGATGCACCAATGAGATGGAGCAATACGAACGCCGCTCCTCTGCTCAGACTACCTTGCAGGGTTGTTGTTGTGGCATACCAGGAGCTTTGCAATTGCACGCATGAAAGACTCCCACTGTCAGCAAAGAAGAGAACCTGGAGGAAACAAAAATCCCAGATGTAAAAATGAGATGGAGCAATGCAAATGTCGCTCCTCTGTTCAGGCTACCTCGCAGGGTTGTTGTTGCATGCCAGGAGCTTTGCTAATGCACGCACGGAAGGCTCCCACTATCAGCAAAGAGAACCCGGAGGGGGGAGAACCCAAATGCAAAAAGGAGATGAAGCGATGCAAACGTCACTCCTTTGTTCAGGCTACCTCGCAGGGTTGTTGTTGCATGCACAAGCTTTGCAAATGCACGCACAGAAGGCTCCCACTGTCAGCAAAGAGAACCCGGAGGGGGGAATCCAAATGCAAAAATGAGAAGAAGCCACGCAAACGTGGTCGGTCCTCTGCTCGGGCTACCTCGCAGGGTTGTTGTTGCTGCTGCATGCAAAAGCTGGGCAAAGGCATGCACGGAAGGCTCCCGAGCTGCCAAGGAGCACCCGGCGAGTTGCAAAGTTGCTCCCCGTTGCAACTACGTGTTGCTCCCCTTGCAATCCAGACAGGCATGGAGGAGGAGGAAGAGGAGGAGAGCAGCCTCGGTGGGGGGAGGCAGCCAGACCAGCCGGGCGCTGCAAGAGGGGCGAGCGCGTGCAGAGAGAGCGATGCCAGAGCCCGGGCAGGGCTGCAGCCTCGCGGGCGGCGCGGGGAAGGTCCTGCTGCTGCTGCTCCAGCCGGGCTGCGAGGTGCACGCAGCTTGCAAAAGCGCTCCTCGCGCTTTGTGCCTGCTGCTGCTAGGGAGGGAGCTCTCCAGTGCGCACGCGCCGCTCCCTCCCGGGGCTCGCGGAGGAGGCAGCGCCCCGGCTCGCGCCGTGCAATGCTTTGCAACGCGCCTTGGGTGCCCCGGGCTGCTGCGCGAGCGGGGAGTCTCCTACTGCTCACAGTCGGGGGGAGGCCGCAAGCAGCCGGGGGCAGAAAACCCCGGGGTGGTGCGACTGATTTGCACGCAGCCTTTGCAAGGGAGCTGGAGGACGCAGCCCTGGGGTGCAGGAGGAGCCTTGCGCAGAGCAATGGTTGCACCCAAAGCCCTGCTGCAGAGCTTCAGGACAAAGGATGGGAGGGACCTGAAAGGTCATCTAGTCCAACCCTTCTGCCAGTGCCAGGCAGTCCTCCTTGAATCCTCCTCCCAGCAATCCTAGAGCATGTTTCTCAGCCAGTGGTACGGCTGCCCCCAGAGCTGGAAGGGACCTAAAAGGTCATCTAGTCCAACGCCTGTAGCAGGAAATCCTTCTAGAACAGAGTTTCTCAGCCAGTGGTATGGCTGCCCTCAGAGCTGGAAGGGACCTGAAAGGTCATCTAGTCCAACCCCTTGCCTGCAGCAGGAAATCCTTCTAGAGCAGAGTTTCTCAGCCAGTGCTACGGCTGTCCCCAGAGCTGGAAGGGACCTAAAAGGTCATCTAGTCCAACGCCTGTAGCAGGAAATCCTTCTAGAACAGAGTTTCTCAGCCAGTGGTATGGCTGCCCTCAGAGCTGGAAGGGACCTGAAAGGTCATCTAGTCCAACCCCTTGCCTGCAGCAGGAAATCCTTCTAGAGCAGAGTTTCTCAGCCAGTGCTACGGCTGTCCCCAGAGCTGGAAGGGACCTAAAAGGTCATCTAGTCCAACGCCTGTAGCAGGATATCCTTCTAGAACAGAGTTTCTCAGCCAGTGGTATGGCTGCCCTCAGAGCTGGAAGGGACCTAAAAGGTCATCTAGTCCAACCCCTTGCCTGCAGCAGGAAATCCTCCTACAGCAGTGTTTCTCAACCAATGGTTTACGGGTACCATCAGTGGTACTTGAGGTAGAGTCTGGTGGTACTCACTGGCCCCTGGACCCCTTCCACCCGGCAGCAAGACCAGGAGCATGATACCAATAGGAGATTCAGCAGGCAAAGCTCCAAAGCATGCTTTTATGCCCTTCCTCCAAGGAACACAGGATGGTGTACATAGTTCCTTCCCTCCTTTTGGTCTTCACAACCACCCTGTGAGGTAGGCAAGGCTGTAGTGACTGGCCCAAGGCCACCTAGGAAGATTCATGAGCAGAGATTTGGACCTGCATCTTCCAGATCTAAGGGCCCAGTCCTAACCAGTTCCCAGCACCAATGCAGCCTCATGGTATGGGAACAAATGTTCTCTTACCTTGATGAGTTCTCTGTGACTGCCCCCTCCCCACCTCAGGACACAGCACATGCCCCACTGGCACAACAGTATCTGTTCTGGAAAACTGGATACATTTGGACCCTAAGCCCTGTTCCAGAAGCATTACGCCATCCTGGCTTAGAAGTAGATCCTCCTGCATTCTATGGGAGTTCTTTCCAAGTAACTGAAAGACTGTCATCCTGGGCACATTGACAGTTAGTCTCATTTAACTGAGTGGTACTCAATGTCACAGTAGAACCACAAAGGATGAGGCACACATGCTAACAGCGCAATCCTATGCATCTTTCCTCAAAAGCAAATCCCACTGTGTTCAGTGAGGCTCCTTGCTAGTAACTGTGTTTAGGGTTACATTTTCAATGTCCTAACCATATTCAATTCAAGGATCTTTCAAACTCTTCCATTAGCAGCTGTCCCTTTTTGAAAATACACTGAAAAGGCTTGCTCTGCAAATCATCGAACCCACTTTTCTTTCCTCTTGTTAGAGCCAAATTATGTTGTCGTCGTCGTCCCGTCCCCCGTCCCCCCGCAAACTACTGGACGTGAAATGCCCCTAGGCGTGACATTCATCCGGCCAATTCCCTGAGCGATGCCAATGCCGTGTCAAATGCTCTGCTAGCAGAGCATGACTCATAGACCATCACATCACCCCTGGTGCCACATGGCCCAGAAGTGCTATTTCCAGTTCCTGTCAGGCCCATGTTTTGTCTGTTCGAGCAGCGCATGGCTAGGCTGTGGCAGAGGACCTTGTAAAACAGCTTTGGTCACCTTTCTATCAGAGGCAGATCGCCACCAGATGGCAAGGCGACCAGTGATTAAAATTAATTACATTTTGCCAGCACTCCTGTGACGATGTGATGCCAACTTGACTCTCTGGCTGCCATCTTTTATGTAGAAGGAACTTGCATTGAAATTGATGAGATTTCCTTGGATCACAAAATGCATCTGGATGAATTTGGCTTTCATCTTTGCAGATGAATGTCCTAATCTGAAGGTGCCCACATGATTCTGGTTTTTGTTAGTATAAGCCGGGGGGTAGCCAAACCATGGTTCACGAGCCACGTGCAGCTCTTTGACATATAATGTGTGGCTCTCTGAAATATGTTGGCTGAGCTCCTTTTAGCATCACATTTGATATCAAAGGTAGATAAGAAATAATCAAGCTTTATAATTATTTACCAGGTATAAACTGAGAGTCCACTGGATTAAAATGCAAGTTAATGTTCATGGTGAGTAAATGTATTTAAGACTTTAAATGCTTCTTAAATATTGCGGCTCTCAAACATCTATTGTATGTGGCTCTTACACTAAGCAGGTGTGACCACCCCTGGTTTAAGCTAACATCTGTTACCATATTCTCAGCTCAGTGATCGAGGTGGGTAAAATATTTTGTTGGCAGTCCATTGTGTTACTGATACTCTGCTGTCAGCTTCTGTCCACTTCTGTATGCTTGCTAACTGGGAAAAGAGGCACCATTTAAAGTGACGCTTCTCTTATGTTTAACAAGGGAGAGAGCAACTTTGGGCCCAATCCCATCCTACTTTTCTGATGCCTACATGGCATCTTTTCTGGTGGCTGTTGCGGGTGACTCTTCAGCACTTCTGTTTAGACTATGAGCCAGAAATTTTCAATCTTTTTCATCTCAAGGCACACCGACAAGGCACTAAAATTGTCAAGGCACACCATCAGGTTTTTGACAATTGACAAGGCACACCATGCTGCCAGTGGGGTGCTCACATCCCCCATTGGCCCTACTAATAAATGACCTTCTCCCAAATTCCTGTGGCACACCTGTGAACCACTCACGGCACACCAATGTGCCACAGCACAGTGGTTGAAAATGGCTGATATAAGCCTTTGGGGGCAGGGAACCATTTCTGCATTTATTTTACTATGTCAACCGCTTTGTGAACTACTCAAGTTGAAAAGCAATATATAAATATTCATCATCATCATCATCATCATCTCTGGAAATGGCAATCCTTTTTGTGTCTGTGTACCCACCCACACCTTGGGATTTGCTTTCTCCCATTGCTAGCTTTCATGTGTACCTCTGCTATGTTCTGATGCAGAGTGCCAGTTGACGTGTGACACAAATAGGGGATTTGGCAGTGAGTTAACAGGCAGTAGCTCCAAGCCTACAAATATTTCTTGCCCTGCAGCCATGTCTGTGTATCTTGCACAATTTTTTCCCCCCCTGGTTTAAATCTGTTTGCAGGAAAAGGGAGAGGGAAATGTATAATGATGTGTGTTACCCCTGATTTCTCGGTGCTCAGCTGGTATGAAAGGAGGTAATGATTATAATGAGCTTACACATGATGTGGCGTTTTCTCCCATCTCCCAGGGGGCCCTTCTAAACAGGCATGATGGATGTATGGTTCTTTCCTAAAGGATGCTTGCCTAACCCAGCAAGAGACATTTTGCACACACTGCGGCCTTCCACATATCTGGAGAGATTTTGCACATATGAGCAGTCTCTCAGGTGTGTGACCGATATGGGTACACACCTGGACACACAATCCCATCTGCACTGTAATGCTTGCCATAGCCCCATTATATTGTTTGCATGCACTGTTTTGATGCAGACGGATGCACGTCTGTGGGGTAACTGTTTTTTATGTGTGAGACTACAGTGAGGGGAAGGCCATCAATGTGAAATTTATTTATTTTTCACCTTTTTATACTGCCCTTCCTCCAAGGAACTCAGAGTGGTTTACATAGTTCCTTCTCTCCTTTTTTGTCCTCACAACGACCCTGTGGGGTAGGTTAGGCTGAGAAATAGGCTGAGAGAGTTGTAGCACTAGCCCAGTTATGGCCTAATCCTGTTCTTGGCTAGCACCAGTGCAGTAGCCTAGGGTGTCGCAAATGTACCATAAAGCATGTTTGCTGCACTCTGGGAGTAAAGCAGTGCCAGTGGGAAGAGCTGTGCTGTCCCACTGGTGCTGGATCTGGAACTGTGCCTGAGCAGGTAGGAGCTGCTCCAAGAGGTGCAGGGGTGGAGGAGGACAAGCAGGGCAAGCAGGGGCAAGCAGGGGGAGGAGGGAGGACAGGGGAGAGGAAATGGAGAATCAGGTCTGAGAGGTGGGGAGATCTCCACCATATCTTCTTCCCCCTCCCAAGTCCTTTCCCCCAAAACTGAGCTTCTTGAACTCGTACCAGTGATTTAGCAGGTACAGATCCAAATAGCCCCATTGGGCAGGCTGGGGCTTGACATGGTGTAAGGGAACAAATGATCCTGTATCCCGAGGAGACATCCAACCTGCTCCATCCCAACAATGAAATGTGCCCTTCTTGGCCTGTAGACCTGCAACCTCTTGCCAGCAGACCTTCTGATATTTGCCTTATTGGTCTGGCCTTAACTCTTCTTGCAGGTGCTCAGAACTAAGTTCAGTATATGTGTTTAAATTCACATCTCCTGCATGCCTTGAATGAAGCAGAAGTTTCTTTCTTTCTTTCTTTCTTCCTTTCGAGAAGCAATGGACTTGAGTTAAAGTCATCCGGTATCTTCTCTGTACTTTGGTTACAAAATCAGACAAGCTGAACTCACAGACTCTGTTTACTGGATCCTTTCTTGTTATTGTCTCTCTTTTACCTGGGCATCATCTTCTCCTGTGTGAGATAAATCAGACTGTCCTAGAGATTCTTTTCATCTCTCTCCAGACCTGACATATGAAGCCCGCAGTCAAGCTGCTTGGAGAAATTTCACTGGTTTCTATAAGGTTGTTTCAAACAATATGGATTGACAATAGCAGTTAATGTCATCTACAGTGTGATTAGATCATTGACATTGATCAAACTCATTAGTTTAACCACAGCTGCAAGTCTGCTTTAACAAAATAGTTAGTCATTGGCAGTAGAATTTTAGGCACTTCTACTCAGAAGTCCCCTTGAGTGACTTCCACTGTCCTGGCTTCAGGACAGAGATAGCCTTGGTGAATGACTTGTTGGTCCCGCTGGACCTTTCAGCAGATTTGGGTACAATCAAACATGGAATTCTTCTGGGGCAGTTGGCCAAACAGGCTGAGATGCACCATATTGCTGTGGTTCCACTCCTTTGGCTAACAAATCTCAGATGGTGGTGCTGGGGGACTTCTGTTATGGCACCATTGAAGATGACATGCTTGGTGTGTCACAGTTCCACTCTGTCGCCCCATGCTTCTTTACATCTTCATGCAGTGGTGGTTCTGGCCATTGTGCTGCCCCAGTGCCAGCCTGGCAGTGCCCCCCCCATAACTGGCAAGGCACACCATGCTGCCAGTGTGGAGGTCACATCTCCCATTGGCTCTACTAATAAATGATCTTACCCTAACTATCTGTGGCACACCTGTGGTCCACTCACAGCACATCAATGTGCCATGGCACAGTGGTTGAAAATGACTGCCATAGAAGGTCCTCTGAGGCCTGGGGAGACCATGCGCAGCCTCTCCAGCCCTCAGAAGGCCTCCAGACAGGGAAGCAGTGGGCTCAGGCAACCCTCAGGGTGGCACAGATGGGGTGGCACTGCCACCCAGCTGTGCAGCCCAGGAGTACTTGCACCTGCTGACCCCCCCTTAGGTACGCCAGTGTCTACATGAAACTGTTGGGGGAGATCATCCAGTTATTTGGCTTTGAGTGTTGTCAATATGCAGATGACACTGAGCTCTGTCTGTTTCATCAGGAGAGGTGGAAGAAAACAGTTTTATTTTTTCACGGATTTTGGTGTTTTCCAAAGGTTAGTTGGCAACCTTCAGTCTCGAAAGACTATGGTATCGCGCTCTGAAAGGTGGTTCTGGAACAGCGTCTAGTGTGGCTGAAAAGGCCGATTCGGGAGTGACAATCCCTTCCACACTGGGAGCAAGTGCAGTCTGTCCCTGGTCTGTCTCCCTGGCTATGGGCCTTCCTTCTTTGCCTCTTAGCCTCAGACTGTTGGCAAAGTGTCTCTTCAAACTGGGAAAGGCCATGTTGCACAGCCTGCCTCCAAGCGGGCCGCTCAGAGGCCAGGGTTTCCCACTTGTTGAGGTCCACTCCTAAGGCCTTCAGATCCCTCTTGCAGATGTCCTTGTATCGCAGCTGTGGTCTGTGTTTCCAAAAGTAGAAGTGCAGAAAGTGGTGTTATGTGTTTTTATTCAAA